>NC_141101.1:5789700-5889700 GCF_041138505.1 Cibotium barometz | reverse complement strand
CAACATAGACCGAAGCCTACTAATGTGGCAAAATTGGTCTTAAGATATTCATGAGGCGCTGTAATGTTTCGAGGCTGTATGCAAAGAGGACTACATCATCAGCATACTTAGAGAGAGAGAGAGAGAGAGAGAGAGAGAGAGACTCATGTATGCCTTTGCTGATTTTTCTATTGCCAGGTAAAGCAACATGGTGTTTCTGTCTTCTTGATGCCAGCGGGTATGCTGGGGACAGTGGAGTCACTTTGGGATGTATTACCTTTATTTTCAAATACAGGGTGGGGGGAAAACTCCAACATTGCTTTCTTAGAGAAGCACATGGGGACAAAACTTGTGAAACGAACATGGCCACTCATTGCAAACTTCTCTACTGATGACATTCATTCTGGTGATTTTCTTGCCCTTTCAAAGATTCGGGGCCGTTGGGGAGGCTTTGAGACTCTCGAAAAGTGGGTAACAGGAGCTTATGCCGGTCATACGGCTGTCTGTCTAAGAGATGAGAACAACCAACTCTGGGTTGGTGAATCGGGTCATGAAAATGAGCAGGTGAGCTTGTTGGCTCAGTTATGCATTACATGACTTTTTTTGGTGTGAGGTTATGGTGTAAAAAGTTAAAACCCCTACGTTGGCACTTCTTCCAGGATGCTTGCATAATGTATCTTGGTTTTTGTGAAGGGGGAGGAAATTATTGCTGTTCTTCCTTGGGACGAATGGTGGCAGCTTCAGTTGGATGACGTTGCTCATGCACATGTGACCCTTTTGCCTTTGCACCCTGATGTGCGAGCAAAATTCAATGCTACTGCAGCCTGGGATCATGTCAGACAAATGGAAGGGAAACCATATGGTTATCATAACATGATTTTCAGCTGGATTGACACTACAATTGACAACTATCCACCTCCCCTTGATGCTCATGTGGTTAGTATCTTTTAAGGAGAATTGCTTACATTGTGGTTGTGATTCTGGAATTGACTGTAATCAGTACAATCACTGGCCTATAAACAAGTATACCAATTATACATGATATCAGTATGGTGGTTTGTGAAGACCACCCCAACTAGGTTTTTGATTTCTACTGTGGAAGCAGGTCATGTCACTAATGACCATGTGGACGAGGGTACAACCTGACTACGCAGCAAACATGTGGAATGAAGCTCTCAACAAACGGCTGGGAACCAAGGTTTGCCTCAAATACGTGTGTGTGGGTGGGTGTTTGTGGATGAATGCCCACATGGTGGGTGGGTTAGTGTGTCCAGAGGCACACGATCACTTCTGTAACATTTACCGGTGTGTGTGGGCTGTGAGTGCGAATGTTTGTTTTTGTGTGTATGTGTGGGGATGGGTTTTTTGGGTTGGGGGTGCGTGTCCTTGGATTCTATCCTAACATAGAAATCAGGATCTTACTTTTCACCTTAGCAAGTTAGCTCTATCAGCCACAAGCTAGGTAATTGCAGGGTTATTGCTCTCCGTCATTCAGTGCATGTTGTTCCCTAACCAATGTTAATGTGATGTCTTTTCTAATCTAAAGTACTGTGATGTGATTGCATATATCCTAGGATCTTACCTTTCACCTTAGCAAGTTGGCTCTACCAGCCACAAGCTAGGTAATTGCAGGTTTCTTGCACTCCGTCATTTAGTGCATGTTGTGCCCTAACCAATGTTAATGTGATGTCTTTCCTAAACTAAAGTACTGTGATGTGATTACATATATCCTAGCACTAATTGTGGTGGTTATTGTGCTGTAGGGGTTGGATCTTCCGAGCATTTTACTGGCAAGTGAGCAGAAGGGGATACCTTTTGATGAGCTGTTGGCAATGCCTGAGGATGACGAGTGGATATATAGTGATGGGAAATCAACATCGTGTGTGGCCTTTGTTCTCGCCATGTACAAGGCAGCAGGTCTCTTTGGTCCACTATCTGATGTTGTACAAGTGACAGAGTTCACGGTTAGTCTTTGCCTTAGATCTTTGCTCTAAAGTTAACTGTGTGTGTGTGTATAAAATTCTCAAGGTCTAGTGCATAACAGGAAGATCCTTTGACTCTTGCTCGTGTAATTACTTAATGCCAGATCAGAGATGCTTACATGCTTAAGTTTTTTGAGGATGACACATCACGACTGCCCCCTTGGTGTAATACTGGAAGTAATGCCGGAAGCAGTGATCCTCTTCCTTATTGTCAACTGCTTGGAGAATACCTAATGGAACTGCCAGGCTACAATACCATAGAACCGTATGCTCGGATGAATGAAAATTGTCCGAGCCTGGCGCCAGATTACTTGAGGCCGGACCTATGCTAAGTAGTAGTGGGACATTTATGTGAAATGTATCAAACTGCACTCACGGCTGTATACGAACCGTGTATTAGCACAAAATTTGTAGTGCATAAGATGACCTCTGGCCTGTTCTCGTGCAGCAAGGGTTGGAATAGGTTGACCTTGTAAAAAACCATGATTTGACCTCTGTACAGATATGCAAGTTTGATATGATTTATTATCATTGTTGACTGATTGGAACAGCAGTGGAATAGATGCACTGATGGGTTCATTGCCCGCTGCCCAGCTGAGGGGTTAGGCCCTAGCGGGCCTTCTATGCCATGTGGAAACCAGATCAGGTTACATTAAAATTCTTGTACATCATGATTTTAAAGAAGGCAATAGAAATGGTCTGTTGATGCCGGGCAACTGAATAGCTATTCAGCTACTGGTTATACTCTTGATATTCACAAGAAGGTTTGGTAATTTTCTTTCTGGATGTTATCCCAATAATAATCAACACCAGGAGTTGGCAGGCTGTCTTGAGTGGTTAAGTACATAAGCAAACCCATAGTGGCCACACTTGCTGGCTACCAATCATATCTGACAGCCACATGTAGCTGGCTATTGAGCATACTGGTGGGAATCGTGCTCTGATGTATGCATAGTCGGCAAATAAGTGTGTTCCTAATTTTCTCTCTCACAAACGGTCTTTTCTCCTGTGCTTGTCCTCCGCCTCAACACCATGATGGTGCAATCTAGTATGAATCAAGGTGAGTGGAGTTCCATTAATTGTAGCTTTATGATTTCCAGAGGCAAGTCCAGGGACTCTGGTAACCGTGGCCAGATGCCATGGACCCATGTAGATGTGGGCGATTTCAGAGGGTCCCACACAAGCCTCTGCAATCAAGCAGCAGGCACTAGGTTCATGTATGTGATGTATCGGATATCACTCACTCCAAGACAGATATTTCCGATGTCACGCTTTCAGTTTGTACCAGGAAGATGGAATAAGTAGTGGTTTCGACTTACATCTGTCTTCTTAGACAAGCCTTTTTGATATTCGAAATGGCATTCCAAGTGTTCTTCCTCCTCAACCCTTTGCTACATTACATTCAATGAAAATTGTGCAACCAAGGCATAAACACGATTTAAGGTGCCGTCAATGAGTCCCTTCATGATTGCTTTTGTTCTATAAGGGTCAGTAATTGGGACACATAATTGCAGTTCTTAAATGCATAGCAGTCCTCGATCGTGTGTTGAAAGCATGTATGCAAGCCAAAACTTCAATGCTGAGGCATTTGAATTGTTCAACTATCTCTGTCTTGTCCAAAACTTGTGAAGAGTGATGTACACATCCCTAGTTGCGGTTCATTGTTGCCTGCGTCCCTTACAATGGTCTCATCTATGCACAACCCATATATAGATGGATAGAGTTGTTTAAAAGCACCATTGGCACTAGTTAAGATGACATTCCATATTGCTTCCTACTTTTTCCTCTAATGATCCTGTTGCGTATGCATGCGTGATGGCTTTTTTCAGTTCCCCTCTAGGGGGACAATCTTGGCCGCCTCTTGTATGTCAACATTACAAGATCCAAATCTAGTGTCAGATGGAAAATATTACTCTAGTAGACAACCCTATGACAATCATTACTCATGAATAAGAGCATAGTCAACAATACTCATCTCCCCTGATGACGGCATTGATGTGTTCTTTCCTATGCTTGGCCATGATAGCATGTTGTTCATATTAAGTGTGCGAGTGCTACACGTAATTGGACTACGAGTACTGTCCATGTGCCACTATTTGAAGCACACTATTAAGGAAAATTTGCTTTTATGGCCTATATTTGCAAGCTTCTTTTTAGTGGTAGCCTTCACCTAAGCGCCAAAATGGCTTTGATGCCCATTGTAGCCTTCAAGTTTCAAGCTTGATTAGGATCATATGATATTTCCTAGCATTTAAAACTTTACATGATATCCATCTCCAGTGGATATCAAAACATCTATGCTATCTTCTCGTGATTACAGATTTTGAAGCCGGCATTAAGATCCTCAAGAAGCAATACCAATGCTAGAAAATTATTTTTTCCAATGAGTTAGAAAAAGGACCGTGGTATATAATTGATTAGTGAAATGTGTCATTATATTTAAATCACGATATAGAATGTAACACACAACTGTATAGGTCTTTACTACCAATCCATACATAATTATCACAAGAGTATGTATTTCATGCAGTTCTTTGATTCAAACTGTCATTGCTATTTGGAATGATTGTCGAGATTTTATTTTCTAAGCTACTCCTAATCTAAGGTAATCTATTAATGAATGAATAGCCTAGCATAATGTTGCAAGTTTAAAACTTGATTGGCATGGTATGTTTTTACGTGTGTGCGTGCACACATCCAAAACATACCATGCCATTCGACCCAACGGGTTTTCAAGTTGTGTTAATACCCATTGGTTTGTTGGCATGGTACGTACACACACAATATACCTTATTAGCACACCAAATGGCTATTAAATTTGTGATGTATATTTACAACATACCATGCCAGTAGACCAACGTGTATTAAAGTTGCGAGAGCGCACACACACACACACAAAACATACCATGCCAATTGACCAACTTACGACGTTATGCTAGGTTAGCATTAGGGGAAGGTTGAGGTCTATAGGGATCCTTTAAGTTGCCATATTATGATTTTAATGACTTTTTGTTAAAATGTTAAGTTTCTTTGAATTTAGATACCTTCTTATTTTTCAAATGGCTAGAAGTTTGAATTTCAAAGTTTAAGTTATGGATGTTCGAAATTTCAAAAACTTTCTTTCCCACTTTTTGGGAATGAAAAGTACAAAAAGGCATCTTCTAGAGAATCTTTTGATCACCTTTAATCACCCAATATTTTTGTATACATGGCATCACATGATTGGCCCTTTTCCTTAATAACCTTTTAATCACATGGCATCTTAAAGGGTCCTTATAGACCTCAACCTTCCCCTAATGGAACACCCTATCCAATTGAACTAAAACATGTTGGTAACTCTTTTTCATTTCTTACAAATCCTTACCGTGAATTTTAAGAAGGTGATACAACTAACAAAATACTTTGTATGGCTGTGCTTGATTAGCTTTAAAGCTTATGAGGAAAAATCTTATTTATAAGCATAATCACATGGCGTGTGTGTGTGTGTGTGTGAGAGAGAGAGAGAGGGAGATCATGTTACCATCTACTATGAGGCCTATGAGACCTATACAAATCTTATTTATAAGCATAAATACAGTGTGTGTGTGTGTGCATGTGTGTGTGTGTGAGAGAGAGAGAGAGACAGAGAGAGAGAGAGATCATGTTACCATGTGCTTTGAGGCCACATATGGCCTATGAGACCTAGTATACAAAGGCATGACATGCATATAAAATAGGACTTAGGGAGGAAGTGACTCTCGATTATGTATTATCTCAATAATAAAGACGAACAAAGCATTGCTTTTTCCCTTTTGTGAGAGGAAGTTATTGTGTTTTTTCTCAAATAAGTGAGGAAGACGTGTGAATGGTAGTGTAGGCTGGGCATTCCAGGAGAGACCATATTGCTATGACCAAGGCACCAAGAGAATAATGGGTGTATGCTTGGTGACACTCTGACCCCTTTTAATAATGTATGCTACGAATCTTTGCATCCTCACCAAGACTTAAATGGGGGAACTACCAAATTTCGATAGGAGAAGTGGGTTGGGTGTTTCTTAAAGAAGTTTATATGAAACCTCCTTGGATTGGTTGAGCGAGATCTCCGTGGAGGCAAATCCTGTTGTCGGCGGCCGCTGCGTCGTGAAACATAGTCAAGACGAGCAGGAGGGGTGCCACGACGGCGTCAGCCACTATGCACAGGAGGATTAGGAGTTGCAGGTGGTGGAGGCACAGGTTGCAGCCTGGAGAAGGCAGCGGCGCAAGGAGTAGTCCCGCTCCAAAGGATCGGGCTGAGGAACGCGTTAGGAAATAGTTTCGCTTGGAGAAGTCGACGAGGAGGAGATGGTCGTTTCTGGTGAAGAAATAAGGGAATCAGCATCAATTGGAGCAGTGAGTGCCGGTTGGAATAAGGCTGTGTTTGTCAAAGATAACTGCCCTGCTGAAGAAGAACTTGCCAGCAGTGGATGGGTCATACAGACGGAAACCCTTAATGCCGTGAGCTTCACCGTAGTCAACTAATAATGCTTTGGCGGCATGGTTATCAAGCTTACGATAGTTGTCACAGAGCACAAAGGCCGAGGCGAGGGAGAAGATACTCTGCACACTCACAAGCACACACTGATAATAGACAAGCTCAGAGAACGAGAGAGACTGGTGAGTGTTGCCCATCGTACCCCTTACCCATATTGATAAGTGCTTACAAAAAGATACTAAAAAAAAAGCCTAATAGTTTTTTTGAGTCTTTTGAACATGCAAACCCTTTCCAAAAATATAGCAAACCTAATTATAGAGTCTTGGGTTTTACCAAAAGCATAAAAATACTATTTGGTATGTACAAAGGTTTGAGGCTAAAGTCTTCCAAAAATATAGATGCCAAATATAAATATAGATGCCAAATATAAAAACCTAAAAGGTGATCACATGTCTTCCAAGATGTCTCATTGTGGCCCAACACGCATGTTCCACCCGTGTGACTAACAAATAGTCCGTCACTCAATCATCGCCTACACCAAAATAATATTAGTCAGCGCACATAGTCGATTACACACATTAACCTTGACTATATCATACCAACACACACAGCTGATTAAATACATTAATCCTAAAAAATGATATAAATAAAAAGTGCATCCCATACACAAATACTGACCCGATCTACATACTTCACATTTGTAATTAAAATAATGGCATCACCCACATTCCTATGTGAAAGTAATGATCGCATGGACGTCGTCCCTACTTGACCATAGAGTTCATGACTAACATTACCACTTTGGCCTTTTTCAACAATTTAGTCAAGTAATGTGCTTTGTAAGAATTTTTTTCACACAAATCTCCTATAATATGAACATAGTCCAAGAAAAGATCTCAATTCATGAATGTCCTTTGGTCTTGGCTAAGTTCTAATGATCTCTATCCTCTTAGGGTCAACACAAATTCCGTCGCCAGACACGATGTGCCCAAGGTATTCAATCTCTTTAGAAGAAATCACTCTTATCTGGATTGTGGCATAGAGTGAGTTCTCCTTCAAAAGTTTGAACACTTTCTCTTAATGATTTTCGTGCTCGTCTTCATCTTTGCTAAAGACTAACATATCATCAAAGAAGACAACCACGGAATTCTGGTGCTTCAAGAATATACAGTTCATCATACGACTAAATGTAGCTGGAGCATTAGTAAGTCCGAATGGCATTAGTAAAAACTCATAATGACCTCTTTGTGTGCAAAAAACAATCTTGTAGACATCCTCTTCGGCCATTCTAACCTGATGGTAACCTGATTTAAGGTTAATCTTGGAAAATACCTTAGCTTCTTTCAACTTGTCTAAGAGATCATCTACACGGAGTATAGGATACATGTTCTTGACATTATTCTTATTCGAAGCTCAGTAGTCTATACATATGCGAACGTTCAATTCTTCTTTTTGACAAGGAGAATGGGTGTTCCGTATGGTGAACTACTAGGCCTGATAAGTTTCCTATCAAATAAGTCCTCTATCTGATTCTGGATCTTCTTTTTCTCTAAAAAGTTTACCCTATAAGGAGCTCTACAAGGTGGGATGGTACCAAGAATAATGTCTATCTTATGGTCTTCTAGTCTCTCGAATTAGACAAACCTGGTGGTAGCTCATTCATGAAAGTCCACTCAAAGAGGATCAAGAGTCCGTAAAGGGATTGAGCTATATCGGCTTACATGAAAATGAAACGCCGATAATAGCACGTGTCCCATAAAACATTGGACTCCTTTAAAGTTGGTGGGTGGGGACAACTCAAGGAGCCGCATCTTACTATTGTCAGTGGAGATTCCTTGTTGGGAGACAATGTGTCCAAGGATAACTCCATGCCTAACCCAAAACTGGAATTTGAGTGGGTTTAATGAAATGCGGTACAGCTTGCATCTTTCTAGCACCTTACGTAAATAGTCAAGGTGTGCCTTCCACGAGGAGTTGACACAGAGGTAATCCATAAAGACCTCAAGGAATGCCGAAGATATTCCTTGTATGCCATGCACATTAGTCGCTCACTGGAAAATGCCAACGGGGGACATTGGTCAGGCCAAAAGGCATGACGACGTGGTATGCGTTAGTTCCCCATTCTGTATAGCAAAGGCCATTTTGTGTTGATCCTTGGGGTCAATCAACACCTAATTATAGTCGGAGAATCCATCAAAGCTGCAGGCTTCCTTTTCTATGACTCATTTGAGAACATGCTTTGTGAAAGGTAACTGATAGTGATCTCGTATGGTGGTGGCGTTGACCTTTTTGAGGTCCACGCACTCTCGTACCTTCCCATTCTTTTTGGACACTATCACTATGGGTGATACCCATTTTGTGTGCTCTATTTCGTAAATGAATCCGGCATCAGTGAGTCAATCAATCTCTTCATAGACCATCTGGGAATATTTTGAATTCATAGGGTAAGCCCTTTGTTTGACCGGTCTCGCTCCATTGACCATAGGAATGGTGTGCTTGACTACTTCGGGAGGTACACCCTTCATATTCGTGTACTTCCAGGCGAAGCAATCCCGGAATTCTAATAATAAAGCGATGAGTTCGGCCTCTTCCTCGTCGGTAGAGAGGTCATCCCCAATGTATATTGCCCTCGGGTCTTCGCTCGGGCTTGCCAGGTTAATTTCATTCACCTTCATTATATGAGGTCCCTGGTTATCCATCGTGGGACCTTTAGGCCGAGTCATATTGCACAAATCTATTGGCCATCTGGAAGGTTTTGAAGTGTTTTGGCACTTGCTTGGTCTCTTCTGTCCTAGTGCTTTCTTCTATCAGTTTTTTGGCTTCTTTTTCTACTGCCAGCACTCTTATTGCATGCTTTGTGTCAGAGCATCAAAGCTTTTGGGATTCGGGTTTGGGGTCAATGGGTTCCATTAGCTTGGGGGGGTGGTTGTGTGGAACATGAGGGAGTTATTTGTGAACTCATTTTGCTATATTTGGTTGAAGTGTTTATGTGCTTCAATCGCCCCTACATATTTTAGCCAGTGGATGTCTGAAGAATTGATAGGGAAAACATAGCATTCTTGCCCAGGGAATCCATCGGGTTTATGAGTTCTGTGTGAGTGGGTTCCCCATGATGGTTCAGCTTTATCGGCCTGTTCGGGTTCATGAGTGGCGACATTAGGCAGGTATGCAGTGCTAGCATCATGTAGAGAGGTGTGATCTCCTGCCTCTCAGGTGTCGCAAACTTGGTTCCTGTGCGTCTTGGAATTATGTCCAAGGTAGCAAGGATATGCATCCAATTCTCAGTCTTTTGGCTCTCTGGAAGAGGTGCAGGTTCCTCGCTATCCTTTTTATCATATATTATTTTATGCCATGTTTTGATAGAGGTGGACTACAATGGATCTGGTAGTTGTTACTAAGTCCTCTGCGAAGGGTCGACCACTCATGGGATGTACCTTCCATGTGCGTAGGTTGATATTAATTGTCTGATCTTTCCTCCAAATGTAGATATGGTCAGTGTCCTAGTCCTGGATCATTTGAGTTTTCCTCATGAAAGGTTGTCCAAGGATGTAGTTGTATGAAACTGGTTGTCAGCCGAAGTTCATCACCACAAAGGTGTGGCGGAAGGTGGTTCCCAAGATCTTTATTTTTAAATACTTCAATAGACCAATGGGTCTAGTGGGGGTTCCGTCATCAGCGAGTTTTACCAATAATGTCGTGTCATCCATGGCAGGTGCTCCCCATTTTTCCTAGCATTGTTTGGTAAACAATGCTCGCTCCTGCCCCCATCCAAGATTGCAGTGACCTAAGGGCCGTCGAAGGTTATTAGAAATGCAACATTGAGTTCATCGCCTTCAAAATATTATCTAAGTTTATTGACTCGAACTGTGGGGTTACTAGTTATCTCGTGGGGTTCAATGAGTTGATCTTCCTTTATCTCATTAGAGCTATCTAGCTCTATAGATTCTTGCATGCCTGCCCCGAGGCTTCCCTCCATCCAATCTTTCAGATCCTTCCATAAGCTTGGGCCACCTTGAAGCAAGGTGCCAATGGGGATCTAGATCTGAAAAGAGAGGAAGGAAGAGAGACCTGCAATGTCTCTAGGAGCAGAGGCTGTTCCGAGAAAGGTCACCTTGGCTTGTTCTCAAGCTCTTATTTGTATAAGGTATTTGGATGGAGACCTTTGTGTCTATTCTTTTAATATGGTCACCCCCCCTGGTTTTTGAGATATTCAGCTACCCGATTTTCCTGGTGATGAAAAACAGATAAAGGGAGGAGACACACACACATGAGCAAATCCTAATGTATTATCAAACCCTAACCATAGAGGGAAGCCATCTCCCTTCACACACCATGCATAAAGCCATAATCCATAATCTACAACACACTACATGTCTTATGTCCACACAATGTCCACACACTATGACCAGCTGGACGCGGTCATTTATGTCTCACACATGTTACTACCTAACATGCCAGCACATAGTGCAACTGGCACAAGCTGACATCGAGCTTGAATCTCAACAGCCCCTCTCAAGCTCATGATGTACTGCCATAGATGAAGATGTAGATGAGCTTGGGCTATCAAAGCTCTCAACACTCCCCCTCAAGCTCATCCCATGTACTCCCAACATAGTACGAAAGTACTCAAACTTCTCCCTGCTAAGTGGCTTTGTAAAGATGTCAGCCACCTGCTCTTCAGTCTTCACATAGTGCAAATCCACTGTACCATCCAACACTTTCTCTTTAACAAAATGATAGTGGACCTCTATGTGTTTGGTCCGCGTATGAAAAATTGGATTCTTGGCCAACTGTATGCTGCTCATGTTGTCACAATGAATGACAACCTTGCCACCAATAGGCTCACCCAAATCAGCCAAGAGACTCTTTAACCATACTCCTTCACATGTAGCAATGGCTGCACCCCTATATTTAGCCTCTAAAGTACTAGATAAAGCAATAGTAGGTTGCTTCTTATTGCTCCAACTCACCACTGCACTTCCAAATGTAAAGGTATAACCACTAGTAGACCTCCTGTCATATGAGCTACTTGCCCAATCTGCGTCTGTGTAGCCGTGTATATCCAAGCCTTTACCATGCTCATAAAGAAGACCATAATGTGCAGTGGTCTTTACATATCGCATAATGCGTCTCACTGCATCCAAATGAGTTTTTCTGGGGCTCTGCATAAATTGGCTTACTAGCCCCACAGCATAACTGAGATTCGGGCGTGTGATAGTCATGTAAATAGGACAGCCAACCATCTTTCTATACATAGATGGATCATCCAACTCTTCACCAAAATCAGCCCACAGCTTCACATTCTGCTCCAAAGGTATACTCATTGGCTTACACCCTATCATCCCATATTTTGCTAAACATATCAAATGCATATTGGCGTTGCACTAACCATGTCTCTGCATGGTCTTTGATCACTTCAATCCCAAGAAAATATCTCAATTCACCCAAGTCTTTCATATCAAACTGCCCACTCAATGCCTTCTTGACATGCATAACATCTGTAGCATGATCTCCTGTGACAATCAAGTCATCCACATAGATGACAAGTAAGACAATCCCATGATCTGTCTTCTTCACATAGAGTGAAGAATCTGCTGAAGAAACCTGAAATCCAAGGGAGATAAGATATCGGCTTATCTTATCACTCCAAGCACGAGGTGCTTGCTTCAAACCATATAATGCTTTCTTTAATCTGCATACATGAGTGGGGTACCTCGGCGGGTGTACATATCCTTCTGGCTGTGTCATATAAACTTTCTCTTGTAAATCACCATTTAGAAATGCATTTTTCACATCCATTTGATGCATTTCCCAACCATTTGTTGCAGCCATAGCAATGACTGCTCTCACTGTTCCTATCTTTACAACTGGACTAAATGTTTTATCATAGTCCAAGCCTTGGGTTTGTGCATAACCCTTAGATACCAACCGCGCATTATGGTGCTCAATGGAACCATCTGATTTGCATTTCACCTTATAAACCCATTTGCAACCAATGACATTTTTGTCTTGTGTGGTAAGGCAACCAAATCCCATGTTTCATTATGAACCAATGCATCCATCTCAACATCCATTGCCTTCTCCCATACATGCTTCCCAATAGCTTCTGTATAGCATATAGGTTTCCATATGCTTCACCAAAGAGGTCATGTATGCGTAATGCATAGCAAAGTCACGATATGTCAACATGTCAACTGGATACCTGACCCTTTGGGATCTCCGCAATGCATGCGGATCACTCTGAACACATGTCACTCTAGCATGTGGAGGCACATATCTATCCTGCCTTGCACCTGGTGTGCATAAAACTGGTATGCCAAGTTCCTCATCCAAACTTTCTAAACTTGACGACTCATAACTTGTAATGCCAATTCCTTTAACCTTCTTTTTTCCTTTATCCACAGCACTACTCCCAATGCTCACACTCTCATGTCTCAAGTATCCTGACCATGGACGTATAGTGCTACTCTCAGACTTTGCTGGCCCAGACATAGAAATAGAACTTGCTTGTGGCAAGTTCACATGCACATCAGCATCAACGGAATCAATGACACCCTCATCCTTTGCCTTGTACCAACTTGCAAGTTCATCAAACACCACATCTCGTGAGATAACCACTTGCCTAGTATGCGGATTGTAACATTTATATGCCTTCTTGCGATCCTGTGCATACCCAACAAAAACACACTTTTTTGCCTTAGGATCCAACTTCCTCCTTTTCTCATCAGGCACATGCACATAAGCTATGCAACCAAACACTTTGAAGTGTCTAATGTCTGGCCTAAAACTTGTAAGCTGCATCTCTGGCGGTGTACTTCCATGTATGGCGGTGTACTTCCATCTCTGTCTTATTAAGTACATACACCGCGGTGGCACACGCTTCTGCCCAATAATAGTCTGGCATGCTCTTTTCATTGAGCATCGCCCTGGCCACATCACAAATGACTCTATTCTTCCTCTCAGCAACACCATTTTGCTGAGGTGTATACCTGCAAGTTAATTGCCTTCTTATGCCATGCTTTCTCAAGAAATTCTCAAAAGCATGTGAGGTGTATTCACCACCTCCATCTGTCCTCAAACATTTTATCCAAGAGCCATATTGCTTCTTTGCAATATGCTTTGAAGCCCATAAACTTTCTCAACACTTCTTTTCTCTCTGAGAAAGTAAATCCAAGTCATTCTGCTGAAATCATCAATGAATGTCACATAATACAAGATGCCTTTAATGGATGGGTTTTGTGCAGGACCCCATACATCACTATGAACTATATCAAGTGGCCTGCTACTCATGTTGCCTTCTTTAGGAAATGGCAACCTTGCTTGCTTTCCAAACTGGCAAGCATCACAGACATGCATATTTCCATCATACTTGAATCTAGGTAGTCCACTAACAATGCCTCTTGCGTGCATGTTCTTTAACCTTTGTATGTTCACATGTCCAATCCTTTTATGCCACATGTCAATGTCCTGTACCACATTTTAGCTTTTACAGAACACGGCTGATTTCAACTCAGGAATCCCAGCATCCAACTTAAATAACCTGCCTTCTTTCTTGCCTTTGGCAATGACTCTACATCCATTTTTGAAATCCTCAACAAAGCATCCATGCTTGTTGAAAAACGAACCTGTAAACCTTGTTCCACCATTTGACCAAAACTGAGGCCAAACGTTTTGTAATAGAAGGCACATACAAGACATCTGCCCCCAATAGACTTTGTTTCACCATTGTGCATAACCAATGGTACACTTCCAACATGTGTGATAGCATGTTGGGTATCATCTTCTGTCTCCACATAGCCTTTCACATCCATAGGCTTCATATGCTCAAACCATTCGCCATGATAAGTCATATGGTTTGATGCTGAGAGTCCATATACCAAGTGTCATCACTTTCACCATTTGTCATCATAGATCCCACAACATGTTTCATGGCAAATAAGTGATTTACGCTGCCATCATTACTGCTTGATGTAAAATTTCCACCATTTGCATAATGTCCACCATGTTGTGCATAATGTCCACCATATTGTGCTCTACCCCCTCTCAAATCATTTTGTTTGCGAAAACAATCACGTGCTATATGACCAAATTTCCCACAGTAATGGCATTCCACATTTTGCATAGATGTTTGTTGGCCTTGCCAACGTCCTCTACCACGAGGATTACCTTTGCCTCTCTGAGGTGTATATCCACAACTACCTCTAGCACCATATGTAGGCTGAAAATTCTATTGTGGTAACCTATCCTGCCATCCATGACCATTACCACCATGACCACGTGATGCAAATCTCCCCCTGCCTCTAAATCCCCTTTGTGAATAGAAAGCCTGATTTCTGCCATTATCATCATGGCTAGTAGATGCAGCATGAAAAGAATCACTGAGTTTGATTTCCTCAACAAGCAAGAGTGAAACCAACTCATCAAAATCTGGTAAACCTGTACTCCGAACAGAAATAGATGTATCAAAAGACTTGTACTCCTTGCCAAGACCATGCAAGGTAATGTCTACCAAATCATCATCAGGCATGGGGGCATTGATAGTTGGCAATGCATCTGTATACTTCTTTATCTCTTGGTGTACATAATCATGGATACTCCTTCCTTTGCGCTTCACATTATGAATCTGTTGTCTACTGAGACTTACGAACACTAGTGTCTGTAGTATCAAACAACTTTACCAATGTATCCCATGCATCCTTGGGATTCTCAGCATCATGTATATGTATGAGTATAGCATCCGAGATACATATAGACAAGTAATGCAAAACTTTGTATGCTCTCTCTGACCATTGCTTATGAGCTACAACCTGTTGTTGTGTAGGTTGTCAGGGTAGTTCCGGGTCTGGCTCCGCACTTGTAACAAGGTTCCAAAACCCTTTTCCTTTTAGAAAGCTTTTAATCTTGTACTTCCATGCCTGGAAGTTCTTCCTATCCAACTTCTCACCCATAATCTATACTGGGTTGTCTGACATATTTGCTCAATGCAAATGCACCTTCTGCCGCACACGTCCAAATCTGTAAACGAGCCTTCCTCAACTCAACCACACTCTAATAAGTGTTCCAGATACTCCAAAGTACTCAACGAACTTCACTGTTGATGTAGAAAATCACACTGATTGCATATTCAAATTGAACTGGCATACATAGTCCAAAGTATCCTGTTTTGTCGCGCTTTCCAAGGCTTCAAATTGCAATGTAGTGGTTCAATCAAGTGTGGATAACTTGCGTTGATACCTAAAAAATCTCAATGTTGCATATCAATACCAACCAAGGTGCGTACATACCAAATTTATCGAATCCCCTTCTCTGTTTTGAGTAAAACCAGTAAAACCAGTAAAACCAATAAAACCAAAAAAGACCAGTAGTAAAAGTGCTCTAATTCCTTTGATTTTTGTCCAAATTGAGAGACCATGCATTCATTAGCTTAGCAATGATGTCTACTAACTCCATGTAAAAGGAATTAGACCAGTTGTTTAAGTTGAGAGAGTAATTAGCCAATTAATCATCCTCTGTTCCACTAATCATTGTAGATAGCCTGTTTAATCAGCTCATAATTAGCTCCATAATGCATAATTGCTTCAACCAATCATATAGCAATCTCCTCAAGTATGTGTATCACACAATTGCTAAGGAGATTTTGGAATTAATCAACCACAAGACTTGAGTTTGTTGGCCTCCACCTAACTAGCAAAATATTGAAAAAATTGCTCTGTTTCTGCACATCTGTCTGCGCCGCCTGCTACTATAGGGGTGATTTGAGAGGTTTATAATGGCTATTGAGAGCATAGGTGAGTTCCCAACACTCTTAGGCATGTACCCAATCCATCAATGAGGTGATTTTTGCAAAAAACCAGCTTCAATTTCATCCACAATGGACATCTCTTCTCTGTTTTTGTGTGAGGGCTTCAAACCAGTGAATTCCAATCAGTTAAATGCATCATATTTGCTTCAAATTCATTATAGGGCTTGCACATGAGCTACCAATACATTCCCCTTTGCCAGATACATGATTCTTTGTCACATTTGCAACTATTTACATCATACATTCATACATGATTCTTTGTCACATTTGCAACTATTTACATCATACATTCACCACACTCAAGCTTGAATGGAGAGCTTGCAAAACAAAAATTTCTCTTTGCTCAAATCTGGAGTTGTTTGTGTTTTTACACTTGCAATCCACTCAAGGATGTTTAGTAGTCCTTACCTGGTAGGCCAATCTCTCAGATTTGATGAAAATCGATGTGCTCCAAGCTTCACAGCATCAATGGCAAGCTTCACAGCTTCTTCTCCCTCTTCTCTCACTCACTCATAAACCCTAATAGAGAGCACCAGGCTCTGATACCATGATGAAAAACAGGTAGAGGGAGAGGAGACACACATACAAGAGAGCAAACCTTAATGTATTATCAAACCCTAACCATAGAGGGAAGCCATCTCCCTTCACACACCATGCATAAAGCCATAATCCATAATCTACAACAACACACTACATGTCTTGTGTCCCTAGCTAATGTCCACACACTATGACTAGCTGGACGCGGTCATTTATGTCTCACACATGTTACTACCTAACATGCCAGCACATAGTGCAATTGGCACAAGCTGACATCGAGCTTGAATCTCAACACCTGGTGGGGGGTAGATGTCACGTAGTGGGTGCTGCTGCTTATGTTGGACTATGAGGGGGTGACTGGTATGGGAGCTCTCTATTATCTACCTGAGCCTCTTCAGTAGGTCGCATGTTGGAGACTAATGGGCTCTAGGACTATGAGGGGGTGACTGGTATGGGAGCTCTCTATTATCTACCTGAGCCTCTTCAGTAGGTCGCATGTTGGAGACTGATGGGCTCTAGTTAGAGGCCCATCTTCTATTTGAGCCTGGTAGTCCCTGACCAATTCTTGGGATGCCAAGAGTCTTTCCTTATAGGGAGCTAGTTTTAGTGTCAATCGGTTCCCTAGCTTGGGTGCCTCTCTGATAAAGAGATTGATGCATGGGTGGTTGTGCTATCTTTCGAACCACTCTTAATGGCTACCCTCCTATCCCCTTTGCCGATTTTCATGGTTTTCTTTCTTGAGCGTCTAGTTGCTCGTGCTTGTTCCGGGATATTCTTTGAAGATAAGACCTTTGCGTGTCCCTGGTCTCGCGAGGTTGATGTCTTTGCTACAACGTGAGCCGTGATCCTTTGTTTATTCTGCAATCTTGTCACGGCATTGAGAGGGACCATATGGTTGAAGTCATCTCTTAGCAAGTTAATGCTGGTGTGCTGGGTTAGCTTCACGAGCTTTTCTGTTGTCCCTGGTCTCAATGCACAATCCTTATACATGTGGTCTATCTCACACCCAACGCATAAAGGAGTTAATACGGAAGCACCTACAGAGGTACTTGCCATCCCTTTTTTGATTGGACACTTATCTACTCTGTGAGGTCCTGCGCAATGGTAGTATTACATGGGTGGTTGTTTAGCCATTGTATTCATGTCTGACCCTGTGGAATTGGGGGTGGCTAAGTATACTGAGAACATTTGGTAGTGCTACATCACATAATGGCTTAAAATTTGGGAGGGTGGACTATTTGGCTCCACAGGCTCGTAGGTGAGACCTTCAATAACTTCCCCCTTGTCCCCTTCTCCAAAAAATTCCATCAGGGTTAGCTAACAAATAGGTGTGACTCATGGCAATGGGGGTTGAGGTGGGAGTAATGGGGGTGGTAAGGGAATTTCAAGTACCCTAAGAATTCCTCTTTCGGTCACTGCTTGGCCTGGTTGAGGTACGTTGTGAAACGCAGGTGCCCAGCAAGGCCAGCGGGTTGCCTTGGGTTTTCGGGTAGGGCTTGAGCCGCCCTTTGCTAATAGCAGTTTGTGATTTCATGATTACCCCTTCTTTGGCAGTATGTGGACACTCTATGTGCTAGTATGGTTAGCTTGACAAACTGGGCACCATACTAGCTCCCTCTAAGGATAGAGATTGGGTTGGCCAACCCGATCCCGCCGACCTTGGTTGGTTCTCCAATGTTGGACCACTTGCTGCATATTACTGTAGAAACTGCTCGACCTATTGTCAAGAGGCGAACTCCTTGCTCTTTCCTTTAGATCTAGTGCTAGTGATCTTGAATGAGGCTTCTGATGTACCCTCGTGGAGTTCTCGGGAACGTGTTCCCTTGAAGTTGTCCTTGAAGTCCATAGCACTCCTCTAGCATTTCTCGAAGGAGGTATGGGCAGAGGCATACAAAGAATTGTGTAGGGGTACGTCCTCTAGGCCTTCTAGACATTAGGAGAAATGTGGGCTCATTTTTGGGCCTTTTAGTTTTAGAGAGAGAGAGTGGCGCTCAACCAAACAATGAGGAAGAGGCTTCCGCGTAACGGAGAAATTCGGCATTTTAAAGCAAGAATTCAAGTAAATAGAGTAAAATTATGCTCAAAATGCATCTTAAAATAACATTTACTCAACTTAAAATAATAATAAAATAATACTACCGAATCTTTAACTACCACTATCAAGTTGAGTAAATGTTTCCCCCCAAAACTAGCTCTGATCTTCTTCGTCTCCAACATAGTTGTTCTTTCTTTTTCTAAGTCTCCTCCAAATTAAGCTCTCATCTTCTTCTTCCGTGTCTTTTGCTACACAAAAGGGCAACCTGTAGAAAGCATCGTACTAGCATTTCAGCTATTACTGTATTCAATAGTTATAATACGGACGATGGGACATGGATACCATCTACAATTACAATCGGGAGCTGGGTACTTTCATAGAGAAGGCAGAGGAAGAGGAGACATGCTAATGAATTTGTGGAGCCATTCAAGGGACAAGTTAAAGAGTTCAAGGTATGTGAATCTAGCAAGCATGTGACAGAGGTACTAATACAACATGTTTTCCAGGATGTAGAGTTGAGGGTGAAAAAATTTACTCCTAGTCTTCCACGATATCGTCCCAACTGTGAGGAGTAGTATCTCAGTCAAAGCTTATTTTGTTTTAAAGTGTTTGATTGTTGTTATTATGCGGTTGTTTATCCATTCAATCCTGTCTCCTTATTGTTTGTCTAATTATTGTTTTAAAAATGTCTAATCTTTTGGTTTTATGCAGATATTTATCCATCCAATAGGATAGACTGGCAACCTGTGGGGAGAGTATAAGTGGGATTTTTGACGTTTTCCATGCATATGTAGGAGAACAAATTTACAAAGGAAGAACTCATAGAGATCTTGCAGACCACGGCATATTTTTCTATGATATGCAATACTTTGAACCAAACACGTCTTCTGGATGGGCTCGTTTGACTCCATTACCCCTCCCATTATTGGGTATTATAGGTATCCGAGCAGAAAACCACGAGCGGAGAAGTCCGAGCGAGCCTTTTTGTAACATGTTCCTATGTATATTCATTCAAGGAATCATATTGGAACACTATTACGGTGGCATATGTTAAATACTAACTATATTTATTCAATTCTAACAGTACAAACTTTCCATGTATAGTATTTAAAGAAAATGTTAAAACAGGTCAAGGTCGTTTTGCAACCCCCCTAGAATGATACATTATCTTTCAGAACATTCATATGTTTAAATTCATTATTTTTTTTCTCTATTCTCCTCACTCCCAAAGTAGACTGTTCAACTAAGTTGGCCACTCATGTATATGATTCCATCCATGAACAAGGTTTGAACATATTGCACAAAACTTTTACGAGATGTGGAAGTTTTGCCCAGTATATTCCTAACCGAAAAAACATTAAATCCAGATCATGAATCCAGGATTCCACACTAAAAATTATAACCCACAAGCATAATTTAAATTCTAAATTTCAATGAACCAATCCGACCAATAAATCTACGTGTGCACTTCAGCTTGCTCATATATATATAAGCCACCAAGTGATATTTTACAAACCACATGTAACAAGTTTACCAGATGCAAGTAATATAACAAGTAAGAGTGACAACGTATGAAGGAAAAGGAATGCATATCATAGAATCTTACATTAAATAATGCCAACCAACAAAATAGAAGCTCAAGATTGTTTCCAAAAGCCAAAACAATTTGTACCTCCAATGTAGATTTTACTTGCGCATTAATGAACTAGAGTGCACCCAAAAAAGTTTTTCCAAACTATTGTCTCATACGCATAATGTCACAAAATTTCAGAATCAAACCGAAAGCCAAAAATAAATATCGTGTATGTGAGATAGCACCAATGTCTAGTAGACCATAAAGCATAACCATAAACTAATTCTCATTGGCGGAGTCATCCACAAATAAAGTCCGTCATCTCCTCTTCTCCCTCAACTCATAGTTATATGATTTGTCATTCCTTTCCATGTGCATGGCCATACTCTCTGCGTACGTTGGCAATTCACTATGAGACTCTAGAACTCCCTTACATCGCGTAAATGAAAGGTATGCATTCAAAATAAAGAACAACATTTTTTACTCACTAGTCCAATGGCACAGCAACATTGATTTCTTCCTCCTGAGCATCGACATCCATGAGCATATGCTGCTGTGTAGACGATCCCACACCTGCATAATAGCATCCACCACTCCTGGAAGTAGTCCAGTGCATATCTCTGGGTCATTATCTATTGCCAAGCAAGGGCAACCAGAGTGGAGTGCAGCCCTCAATCCTGGTCCTGTCCCTGCCCCCATCTCAAGAATGGAACCATTTGGAGGACACAACATCTCCAAGAACATAAGTATGAATGCAGGACTCTTCTCAAGAGATCCACGCCATGCACCTCCCTTGCCAACTCTTTTGGGATGATGGACTGAAGGCAAGTAATGTACTGACAAAAGTAGAAGCTTCTTCACAATCCTAAACTTTCGATGTAGCCTGCAAACGATCGAATGACTTGTCTGATGTCTTTAGGGGTGAACCCTACGAACTACAATGCATGGGCTATGATCAATCCTTGTGACTTTTGTGTCTCCACACTTTCAAGAAACCTTATCTAGAGCCAGGTTTTGAAAAGCTAGCAAAGACAGTTAGTCAAGCTTGTGGCTTCCCCTTTC
The DNA here is from genome assembly GCF_041138505.1 of Cibotium barometz. Lineage (NCBI taxonomy): Eukaryota > Viridiplantae > Streptophyta > Polypodiopsida > Cyatheales > Cibotiaceae > Cibotium > Cibotium barometz. Next base: position 5,868,280 of record NC_141101.1, on the reverse strand, counting down.
ATTAGAGGTGCTTGGTCATCATCTTCGGAGGGCAAAGAGAAAGGAAATGTGGGAAGAAGCAATCACTAACCTAAGGAGCAATGTCCTCTTAATGTCTCTCTCCCCCTATTCCGCTGGTGGAATAGGGGAGATAGAAGCTTGAAAGAAGGCAAGAGGCATCCCTAGCGAGCTGCCTTCTTCCAGATCGAGGAGGCAAGGGCCTTCCTCTCACCAAGGGCCTTCCTACTATTGATAGCCCTACTCCAGTTCTTCTCGCGGTCTGCTGGTCTTATGCTGCTGCTGCAAGTGCCAAAACTCCACAAACATAGTAACGCGAGTTGGGCTCCGGTGAGAAGGTATCAAAGAGGGGGGGAGCGGCTCTGTGAGTATGCTGCAAGGTGAAGTCGCTGAAATCGATTCAAATCGAGCATGCATCGGTTGAGATCAAGAGCATGGCGGTAGAATTCCCACGGTTGCTGACGCTTCCATAACCCAAAGCAAAACCCAGTGGTAGTCATCACCTCTTACTCCCAAAGCTGTCATCAAAGCGTGTCCTCTCTTTGTCAAGAATCTCATTCACACTTCTATTCGCATCATTCTCTCAAGCGATCCATCTCGTGATTTAGACAAAAAGCTCGATGGAGCCATCGCCTGCTATTGCACAGCCGTTCCTGCTAGCCATGGCGGGTTGCTTTCAAACCACTCCTCTCACCATGGAAGACATATCCTCGCGCGTTTCCTCATCCTCGCCCCCCAACTCTCTTTTCTCTCCACCGGCCCTATCTCTCACCGTTCTCCCGCAGACACTGCCTTACGATAATGCAGGATCAGTGCTTCGCGTTTGCTCAATATATGGGAGTAACAAGACACTGGCCAAGCTATTGTTGCAGCAGCCCCCATTCCGGCAGGGGGATGATATTCAAATTCAAGCTCTCCCCTGATCAATATGGGGAAACTCCGCTTCACCTGGCAGCAGCAAACAGGAGATTGGAGACTGCGAAACTTAAGGTCGATAAAGACAGGGAAGTGAAGTGGAGAGAGAACTATAGACGACCATTGTCGCATTTGGCGACGTGAATGGGAGGGGTCGAGTAAATGCATGCAAGACCACTTGTCCACTCCATCATATGTACAAAAATGGGCGTTTCTCGAGGTTGATGGTTTCAAATCCAGTGCTCGAGCATGGTAGGAATTGTAGTCACATGCATGATTGGAATGTTATCTTTCTCAATCTGAAAAATGATTTATACCAAATTTTTCAAGTGTCTTGGATTAATTATCAATGCAAATGAATTTCATATTTTTTTTCATAATTTTAAATAAAATATTTATGATATCAAAATAAAATATTTAAACAAAAACAAGGCAAAGCATACACTAAGTTTTGAGTCAATTTTATTTAAATGCAAAGTTGATAGATTTAAAAATAACATTTTCTACATCATTAGATAAATATTCCTTAGTAGTTATGCAGTTGTATGTGATCAATCTTTCACATTGTAATATATCTTTTGTAAGACATGCATTATAATATGTTTTTCAATCACCCCCTTAAAATGTTTTTTAATCACCCCGTTAAAATTTAGAAGAATACATACATTTAAAAGTATACCCCATCCTTTCATTGTGGTGGCACACACTTTTCGAGCTCACGTTGTATATCACTACTCCACCACCTTTCATGGCATTTATAACTATACCCCCTCTTTTCATGAGTGCCACGCAATTTAAGAACTATCATTATTGAATCACTACTCTAGCACTTGCCTCCAAGTTTCATAGCTCTGTTCGCACTTGTCTCCATGTTTAACTTCACAGGTGGTACTCTCAAATGCTATCATTGCAAGACTAGTCCACTTTGCATTGCCAGCTGTCCTTGCAAATTGTACATATGTCTTCCAAGAGACACCATCGAGCATCCAGCGAGTAGATGTGCAATTCACATTGGTTTTCATATGCATTTGGTGGCAGAGGGATCATCTAGGAGTGAGTTGGATGAGTTGAAAGGAAAGGTTTCTAAAATGGTGGAAAGTAAGCATCCTTCTAGGCCTAAGGCTTTGCAAAAGATGGTCGCTGAAGAGATGGTGTTGGAAGCTATCATTCCAAACAATGATCAATCCAATCCCTTGATTGAACTGGATTCATTTGCTAAAAAAGATGGAGCCTTTGCTTGACAATAAGAGGTGAGGTGTTCAGTACTTTTTCATTACTCTTCTTCTTGAATGCATAGTTCCTACCTTTGATTTTAATGAGTTCACTTTTGTGCCTGTGTGTAGGGTGTCTAGATGGAAGAAGGATGTGGATGAACAAAAGGGTGGAGGTGAACAAAGCCTTGATAGTATTTTGGAATTAAAGTCAAGGAGTAGATACGAATACATCCAAAGTATTGTTTTCCCAGGACAGTTATCTTTTTCATCCTTCAATAGATGCCATATTTTCAAGATGTCTATAAAGGGTCCTGGTTCTGGTGTGGACCTAGTCAACAAGATGCGACCCAATGGAGAGCTTGGGCAGTGCTGGGTTTGCTTTGATCATGTGAAGAGGATACGAGGTTGGTCAACCATGGCTTGCCATGTTTACAACCCTCATCTTCAAGAACTCCAAACAATAGCCATTGGGGATTTCAAAGGTGAGGACACAGAGAGTCAAGTGATTTTTTGGGAATTTTTGAACCAAGTCATGGGGAAAGAGGGTTTTCATAAAGCACAGTTTCATGGTTTCATGGGGGATGAAGCTCAGGCAAATTGGAGGGCTGTTAGGATTGTCTTTAATGGGGGCCCAGAGAATGTGATCCTGGGAAAGGAGCGCACTTGTTTGTGGCATTGGGAGGATAATTTCTTCATAAGCATGCTACAAAATGCATCCCACCTCATGACCAAGAGGAGTTCAAGATGAGATGTAGACAATGGAAGAATTCTCCAACCAAGGAGGCTGCCATGCATGCATTCAAATCATTGTGTGAATGGCTTGAAAATGGTCATGCAATCGAGGGCAACATCCACTTTATTCAGACATGGCTCATGTGGTGGCACTCAGGAGTTTACCACTGGGGAGAATACATTTTGAAAGTGAGTGACTTGAAAATTTTAACATTGTTAATCCATTAAAATTTTGCATCACTGCTTCCTCCTTACCAAAGTCGATTTCTTATTCTTGTGTAGGAGATGGAGGCTGAAGAACATAGACCAAAATCCATGTCCTCTGCAATCCATAAAGATGATTCCCACAGACCTAAGTATCAAACAGTTTTTAGCACACCAGTGCTGCCAAGAAGAAGACATTCAGGTCCAATTGTGATTGACAATAACAATCTTGATGGTTGTGAACAGGGTGTGGCAGAGGTGCAAATACATCAGACAAAGTGGGCGATTCGACGTACATAGGCAGGGAGTCAAGTCCGCTGCCAAGGGTATCTACATCGAAGGGGGGGGGGAGTGTAACAAGTTAATTGACTTAAAGGGAAGAAAAGGAGCTTTGGGAGTCCTTACACCTTCATTTTTTGGGAGGATTAGAACACCGATAGGTGTAAAGTCACAAATGATCTGGTTTTGTGGGGATAGCATGGACCACTCTCTCGGAATCCAACAACAGCAATTGAGGTGTTGCAAGAACCACCGCCAGCAAAGTGGAAGGTATTAATGTTAATGTTACAAATGTAAATAAAATTCTAATGATGCTGACGTCGATCAGAAGACTCTGGGGCACGGAAGCGATGCCATGGTTGAGAACTAGACTGTGCTTGGGACTGAGGTGGCATTTGATTTTGGTCCTCTTGCAAGCCTTCCATTTCTTCCCATAGTCTTTCTTCTCTTCCCCTCTCCGCATGCATCTCGACCTGCCTCTCCTGGATTCCACCCATTCATCCACCTCAGCTTGTAGCCTATCATAATCATTTAGGGCAGCCATATGTGCTTTGAAAAGTCTACGTTACAAACATCACTTACATCAGGAATATCAAAAAACTTCTTTATTAAAAGGTAAGCATTTAGGGCCGTTCTCCATCCCACAATTGACAACTCCAGGACTGGCACCCTTATCCTATGATATGTCATGTTTTGTACAAGGTTCGGCTCGATTAAGAGATGTTTCAATGCATATACAAATTTTTGAGCACATCTGAGAGGTCGAAAAAACAAGCATTAGCTTATCCTGTTTAAATAAATCTACATGCTTGTGGAAGAGGGAAATGTCAATAGGGACTTACTCTCTAACGCGGCCATGATATTGTTGAACAGAGTTTGCAAAATAACAAGTGTTTTTCTCAATGTCGTACAAAAGCAAACTCCAGTGTCAGCTGAAAAAAAACAAAGAGGACATAGGTGTTATTAAAGAAAACACATATAGATTACCAAATATTTGATGTCAATTTAAAACTTAACATGAGACTCACTCTTCATGGGTAAGCCGTGAAAACAAGTCTTGCCAAATCGAGGTTCACTGGTTCAAACTAGGATATAAGACTCAAAAATGATGAGCTATCATTTTGTAATGCCGCGAAAATGAGAGGATCCACAGTGTATGTATAGTTTTGGACCTCTTCTGGTAGTAGTAATATACAATACCTAAAGGCAACAATGAAAAGAACAAAGAATTAGTCCACTTGTACTTACAGCTCAGTCATGCATCATACTATATACATCATGCATTAGATATACTAATATACATACCATAGTAAAATATTGAGAATGTTATCTGTGATTTCCATTGTGTCATTCATCAAAACATGTAAATCGTATCCATCCAGAGGCTTGATAAGAAATCAAGATAAGAAATCAAGATGCTTGCCACCGCGTGCCAATACTCCATTGCTCACAAATTTCACGCATTATGACAATGGGGTCGGAACCAAGCGATATGAAAACAAACAAGAGTCCAAAGGGCTTAGAATCGCTATATGGGGTTAGAACCAAGCGATATGCACAGACAAAAACCCATAGGTCGGAACCAGCAAAATGTTAATAGAGGATCTGAAAGAACTCTGAAATACCTGCAATGGAGGCCGATGACGTTTGGCTCAATTTGGGGGACATTGAGGAGGCCGATGTAGTCGGAGACTCGGAGGACGATGGATGTAGCAGCGACGGCATTTGGCTCTTGGTATTTTGTGAGAGACTCAGAGGTGAAAAAAATAAACACATGTAAGAAAGGAGAGGAGTGAGCACATAGTACATACCATATTGACGTGTCATTAATGCATCTGACCTTTTAGATGTCCGCACAAGTGGCATGAGTCGATAATGTCCCAAATCTCCCTTGGGAGAAATGTTCGGGGAAAATATTTTTGAGAAACGTACCCAAATTCCCATTGGACTCTTCTCAAACTAGCAAATCAAGCAATTTGGGACATACATTTTTAGAACTTTACACTATTTCATAAATTTTCTTTGCAAGCTAAAGTCCTTCTAGGTTTAAGTCTAATAAGAAATCCTCAAAGCAAACCGGCTCTGTGATAAGTTGAGACACCCATTTGCATTGAGTAAGATACGTTGCCGTCCGTCTACATCACCAATGCCATCGCCCCTTCGTCTTGTAAAACTAAAGCTTTTAATTTTTTCTATAGGTCTCTCTCTCTCTCTCTCTCTCTCTCTCTCTCTCTCTCTCAAAAACACTCAAAAGGAACAAGATCAACACACACACACACACACACACACACACACACACACACACACACACACACACACGATGAGGTGGGGGGCGAGCCGGTTTGAGCCACTCTCCACTAAAGCAAAAACCTTCATATTTTTTCTGTAAATATGAAGGCCAAGTGAAGGCCAAGTAAGTTGATAGGATTTCACGTTGAAGGTTAGGGTAGGCCATCAATTTTTAGGCCTGGAAGACAGACTATTTCAGCTTACAAAATACAACTAAAATACAAAATATGCCGCTTGTATGTTTTTCTTAAAATATATAAAGGCTTCATCTATTAAAAAAAAACTTATTGACCCCTTTAAGTCTCTTTAAATTTAGGGGTCAGTACCAAGCGGGGATGGGCTCATGAATTCCGTGTGAGCCCTCTACCGCGTGGTACTGACCCCTCTTTTTTTGGTGCTAGTACCAAGCGATAGGGGGCTTGCATGTGTATATCCAAATCTTCTTATCGCCAGGTACTGACCCCATGTATAATAAGCGTGCATGTTCTAATTGACTAAAATGTTTTTTTAGGCATGTCTTCGAAAGAGTTGGACATTGTCTACGAATCGGATGACGAGGCTAGGGATGCTTATGCAGAAAATTTGTTTATGTTCTTGTACAATGCACAAGCCCGCGAGCATTTGCATGAGTTGTCTTCAATGTTCAACAAGGAACTTTCTCTTGATTACGTCATTACTTCTTGTAGGATTGTTCTCGGTGACCGTGAGCAGGAGTATGAAGACACTGTTTCTGCCAATATCGTTATATTCGATGGGGTGAACGATATGTTCATCCATCTGATTTTGTAAAACAAACAAAGTCATGAAGTGGAGGCTTAGCCGTTGTCTTGAAAAGATTCCCAGCTGCAGTAATAGAGTAGAGGAGAAATGCCCAATACACTCAAAGAAGTGTCGCCTGCTCCAATTTAGTACTGGTTTTCTTTGTTTTCTGCATCTTCTTACTTAGGACTCAGAGCCCGAGATAGTGACTTTGGCAAAAGCACTCAAGTGCCAATCAAGGATGATGGGGTTAAGGAAGAGGTGGCTATAGACCCACCAGAGGAGAGGGCAGAGGCCGAAAAGGAAACCTTTGAGGCTAATGCATCCCTTATCCCCTTTGATGCAGCACCTATTTCATTGGAAGACAGTCAATCTAATGAGAATGAATAGGGGGAGTTGTCACTACCTTCCTTGACCGGCTTTACTATGGCAGCCCAAGCTAATTATGTATTATTAATAGACATTATGCAACATTTCAATATTCGTGAAGACCATTGCTTGGCTGCCTTAGCAAATTTTAGTGAAGCAGACATGGTCTGGATAGAGGAAGAAGTTGACAATTATCTACTAGCAGTCCAAGACTCCGAGTACCTAGCTGGCACACAAGGAGATATTAAAGAAGATGTTCGATGAAGCTAGGACATATGAAACCAATTACCTTCCAAGGAGGAGGTTGTAGCAATTGCTGACCGTCTTGGTTTGGCAGATATGGGCAAATTTTTGCCACCTACTGTGCATGAAGATAGTAAGTCCATGATCCCTTTGTGGACAAGATCCATGCTTGAGGGTGATGAAAATCAATACGTAATAGAGCCGAAGATTTTTCAAACTATAAGAATTTGATTTACGTGGACTTTGTCGAATGTGTCAATTAAACATATAACATTGGTACCATGTTTTTGTATATGATGATGATTTCTTGAAGAGAGCAGAAGGCTCAAGATCATTTGGTGCTTCCACTTCAAAGTCAACAGGTCATCAAAAGGATGTTACTCTCGCTCAATATATAAGACATTTGAATCATCAAAAGGTACGTGCAATTTTTACGACGCTTAAAATTGACAACAGCAAGCAGTGCCATGAGTCATGATGATTACAATTTTAATACACAGATCATTATATTTCACAAGGAGTTCTCAAAAGACAATGTAAAATTCCCTTTATTCGCATTCAAAGTACTATCCAGGTTTTGTGGTGGACATGAAGTGTCTTTAAATGCTGAGAAGGTGGTGCTTGTTGAGAAACAGTGTGCATTGCGGGTGTTTGGTCAGGGGTATAGTTGCCAAGCACTAAACTACTACCTGTCATATACAACGCATGCTATTGTAGCAGGAATTACAGACCCAGACACATTGCATCCATATGGGAAAAGATATTTAATAAGGACAAGAAAAAGCCGATCGGAACTGCTGCCTCCAATGGTGCAGATGCCAAAAATAGATCTCTCGATAGATGAAGAGGAAGAAGAGAAAAAGGAAGATGAAGAAGGAAGACCACTGAAGAAGAACAAGCCCACCTCATCTAGACCACCTTCTCCCAACCCTGACTCTTGAGCGAGGCCACAATTGATGGCCCTCTCTTGTAATCGACTGATTCCAAGCACATTGTTGCTTTTCTTTATTAATCAATTGTATTGCACGTGTCAATGATGAGGACTTGAATGTGTCTTTTTGTTTTGCTTTGTGAGTCAATGTCCTGTAAGTCCATTGATGTAACTCTAAAAGACTATTGGCTCGATTCTTGCCTCCACCATGTCTAGTGTGCTTAAAGTAACCTGTTCCATTAGTTGGTCTCATAGTGTTGAGATTGCAGCAGTTTTTAAATTTCTTACCTTGTAATGAGTTACATGTTGATCACTCCATCCTGCAATGAATGCCTTCCTCCAAGTCTCTAATATGTTTTCAAATAATTTTATCTCACTATTGCTCTAGCTCTTTTTCTCCATGAATGCAAAGATCTTGTCAAGTGAAATCCACACATCTGCCTTCCGATTTTGGATTGAACCTTCATTTCCAATGTCCTGCGTTATGTAGATCTTTCCATCGATTAAACATCTTTTTCTTGTTTTTATCTCGACAGTATTTGAGGCAGTATGACAAAAAACTTTAGCTTTCACACCACCTATTGATGTTTTTTTTTGGTACTTTGCTGCCCCCTTGTGACCGCTTGTCGTCCTCCTCAATTTTAACATGCCCCCCATGCAAGCCAATGTCTGATAGCACTTTTTCTATTACTTTGATTGCTTTTAAAGATTCTTTTTTAGGCTTTAACATCCATGCAAAGCATATGTACAAATACACCAACTTCTCTACAATTCTACATAGTGCATGCAATGTGCATATGTGCACTCTAGATCGAGGAATATCAAGCACTGCTTTGAAATCTTTATCTTTTAAATGCCTATCATGACCTTTGTTCCATAGTACACGATCTAAAGTCTTGGCACTTGACATGCGATATAGACATGGACTCTTTGCATTTGCACCTTTGCTTATGTTATACATGCATTTTACAGTCTTCAAATCACCTGCCATGTGCCATTCCACTTTATAGTCACTGAACCACCCAGGCACATGAAGGGCCCTTCATTTTCTTTTCTCACTAATCGGTGATGGAATTGTAGTTTGATAAAACACCCAATGTAAAATTTCAGTATCTTCTTTATCCACTTGTGTCATTAGGAAGAAGCTCATGTTTAATACAAGTTTTGTGTTTAAATTATTTCAACGTAATACACAGTCATATTCAATGATAAAGAAGATACCTCAAAAGATCCAAGCGGCAATATGTTATTCTTCGATTGAACCTGAAATATCTTGCATCATCTTTTGTAATTGATGTGTCTAAGGCCCTATTCATTAGAGTGATAGCAACCCTCTCCATTTTTCTGTTCTTTAAAATCTCACACTCATCCAGTTTCAAAACAAATTTTAGAACTCCTTCACATTATTCTTGACTAATCTCAAAGAACTGAACTCCGTACCTTTGCAAAGCTTCAAGATCAAAGAAAATATTGTTATGCTGGTTAAAGAGTACGTCTCTATCTTTAGCAACGAATGTTGCTTCAATATTATGTACTAGTAAACCAAGCTTCTCAAACACCTCGGAGTTCACATGTTGGCGTGCAGAATTTACTTGCATTGGTTTTGAAAGTAACGAACCTTTATGCTTCTTACTTTGGCATTTCTCTACTAGTGCCTTAAACAGTATACTATATGCTTTTTGAGAGATGCCAGTCTCATCTAGCATTGCTTGCACCTGAGTTGCATCGAGCTGGTTCTTTTTCATAAAAGAAGACACATGCTTCGCATTGATTTTTTGAAACTTCTTTTGATACAACATCTCTTCCACTATTCCTTTTGGTACCAAATGACTGTAATGCACTCCAGCTTCGGAATGTACCTTGGACTCTGGATGAAGTAAAGATCTAAAAATAGAATAACATCAAATCTGATTACTTATGTCTAGTTTCAAACAAAGAACCTAATCTAAAAAGAGAAATATATATGAAACAAGAGTTAACATTACCTTAAAGCCTGTACTCGCTTCTTTATCCCTCCACTTCCAACTTTCATTTTCTCTATGTTGCAAAGTTTCCTTCTTCTTTTACGTGGCCCTAGTACTATGTCCTTTCTCCTTAAAGCATTAATCTTTTTCTCTAAGTATAATTGTTTCTTTGTTTGCCATAAGCTTCTCTGCATACAACCCATTTAATTTTTTATTTCAGTGTTCTCTATCTGTAGAAAATCCCTCTGCTATTCTGCAACCATCGATTTTGTTTCCAAGTGTTGGGGGCATAACCGAGCAAACCTTGTCTACCATCACCCGTGAAATGTAGTGTTTGTAATGTTGTAAAATGGAGGTGGTGCATTTGTAAATAGATCCTTGGGATACATTGACCCATCGATCCACAAGTCCAAATGACGCTCTCCATTTTTCCTCCTTTGCTCTTTTTTCTTATAACATAAAAAAAATCTCTTATTTCATTTCTTCAAAGGTTGGTACTCATATTGTATGTCCACATGAAGATGGTAAGTATCATATGTTCTTTTACATGCACCATTTCTACTATTATTTTATTGAGAATTTGAGTGTCTCCATGTGTTGTTGAAGGTGGATTAATTAGAATCCCCAAATTTGGATTAATGTTTTCATTTGCAAAGCTAGTATTTTTTGTCATCATAAAACATATTAAAGAATTGAAACAAGAATTAACTCGATTAGTAAGGATGTTTTTTTTAAGTTTCAGTAGGAAAACCCCCACGGTCGAGATGATGATTAAAGCTTTCCTCGAATCTATCAAATGCATAACTACCTCAAATATGTGAAATCTTGGTTTTGACAAGCTTTATGTGCATCCCACAAAGAATGCGGCCTCATGATGAAACCTCATTGAAAGAATATGTATGTTTTAATATATTTAAACCTACTATTATAATAGTAAAAAATGAGCCGAATTGCAAATTTGGATATGTTTTAAACCTTTTTTATTTTCTCTCTCTAAGCTGAGTTGGCACTTCTTATAGGGCCCAAAATTGAGTCCACATTTCTCCTAATGAATCCCCCAATTAGCCTTTCATTAGAGAACTTATCTCTACCACTACAACACGAGTGGAGATATCTGACCCTATTGATGTAATCTCGGATGGTTTCCCCATCCTTTTGTATAACATTATGTAGTTGCTCTCAATAGGACTCCATCTAGCTCCTTGACAAGAATATCCAACCTTGAAGGCCTCTTTCAAGGCTTTGAAGGTGGCCTTATCTTCTGTTTTCAAAGACCTAAACCATTGGCCAGCTTTACCATCTAGGGTGAGGCCAAAGGCACTTACCTTGACTTGGTCATCCACATGGATGAAGGCTTCGCAGATTTGGTTAAAAACATCTCTAAGTGCGCTATGGGATCTCCAGTCCCATTAAACTTTTAGTGATTAGTTTAGAGATGTTTGTGGGTTTGCTCCACTCTTGTCTGGGTCCTTGTAGTACTGGTTGAGATCGTGTTGGGGGCGTGATGCCAACAGCCACCCCCCTCTCCATTTCCATGGCTATTCTCAACATTTCAGGTGTTAGCCCTGCCATGGCTGGAGCAGGTGTTGGTTGGAGAACAATAGGTGGAGGGGCTGGACCGGGTGGATAGTAGACCATATGGGGTCCTTATCTCATGGGAGGATTGGGATGTGCCTCATGTGGCCCCATATGGTACCCTGGATATGCTCCCCGAGGTGGGTATTGTTGGTATATTGGTGGCCCAGGCTGATATGACGGGGCCGGGATGGCCCTTTCTCTCTCATACGATGTCTCGGGCCCTTGGAGAGCTGGATCTGGTCCTGGTTTAGTATCAGTCTCTCGGCTCGGTATGAATTAGCCACCCCTGAGACGGGCATGGCCCTCCAAACTAGTGGATGAGTCTAGCTTTTATGTCTCCCACTTTTCCCTATTTTCTCTCTAAAATCTAGATGCGACGTGGGCTCTCTTTCCTGTTGGTTTTTGATACCTCTGACCCTAGGAAGTGGCTCCTCTGACTGCATTTCCTAGGATACATTTGTGGAGCCTCGAAGCAAGGCTTCTCTATGAATGGGTAGGAGAGGTAGGGTCTTGCTCATGGTGGGTAGGTGGTCTGTCCATACACCGAGCCTCAAGTTCTCTTGTTTGAAAGGTCAAGAGAACTCGTTCCATGCTAGGATGATCTTCACTCTCAGTGGTGCTGTCAAAGACTAGCACAATTTGGCTCCAAGCTGTGTTGACCGATGGGTCTGACCTTATAAGTGAGGGAGCATCAGGAGAGTTTATATCGTCAAAAAGAGGATTGTTTTGCACCAATTTTCATGAACGTAGGTGCATGAATGTGTGGAATTAGAGTGCTGGACCCTTGTGTGATGAATAATTTATTTTTTTTGGGAATGGTACGACCGTACTCTTCCAAGATGGTATGGAAGTATGCTTTGTTGAAGACACGGGAGTACACTTCACAGAAATAAGATGACACAGGCATGGCTTTAGAGAAGGAACGGGCATGGTGAAGTTGACACGGGCATTGGCAAGCAGATGGTATGGGTATGGCAAGGTTGCCATGGGCGTACGCTTCAGAAGGGAGATGGTATGGGCGTGGCAACGTAGGGGGAATGGGCGTTGTCGTGATGTGGGTGGTATCGCTGGGAAAGTGCAAGACTTCTGGCTATGAGAGTCGTTTCTAATCCTAGCAAGGAAACATAATATTTATCTCTTCAAGGGGAACCACTAGCAGAAGCTGGAACCATAATATTTACATACCAAATCTCAGCAAGACATATGAGTTGTACCAAAAACCATCATAAGCATCATGGTTCAAACCAAAATCCAAGGTTGATAACATTATAACCTTAGAACCCCAACACAAGGATGACCTCTTTATAGGCTGAGATTTATCATCATCCCCATTACCAAACAACCAAGCCAATATTGCTTGTTTCATGTGCATAGTAGAGATTAACTAGTGGTACCCATAGAGTCCCCAAGAACAAGAGTGAGGGAAAGGACATTTTGAGGGTAAAACTTCAGCAAATTCTTGATGAATCGACGCCTCCTTGAAGCTTCCTTCATAGACTCTTAATAGGGAAACCGCATCATCACCACCACAAGGCTCCAATGGTCAAGGACGAGCATGGACCACCTCCTATGCTAATTCCACTTGATGAGCTGAGTCTCTAACCTTGTGTGCAGAGAAGAAGAAAAAAAAGTCCCTCCATGACAAGGAAACACCTTCTTTTTGTTGATACCCTCAAGGGCTTGCTCCGTAGACTAGCTCTCTACTCACCGCTAGTTCGTGCGGCTCAAAAACGGCTCCTTCCTCCTCAAAAACGGCTTCTTCTTCTTTTGATACCACCAAACCTTGGTGCCGCCTCCTTGTCAGCCGGTCCATGCCTGAATTGGGCTCCTTCGACTGTGCCTCTGCTCTGCGCTTCTAGACGACCACCACCTCTCTGCTCCTCCCTTGTAGATGACCACCACTTCTCTGCTGTCGTGGAAGCAGAATTTCACACACACAAGGCGAATGTGTCTCTTCTTTTCGTCTACAGCAGCTGCAGCGCCTCACACCCATGGCTGAGATGCCTTCATTTTATGGTTTGCAGATCGATCTCAGAGACAGATCCCAGTAGTGTTTCACCTTCTTTCTCAGGCTACGACAACTTCTTCACACCCCACGATCACACCAAAGCCAACAATGGATGCAACACTTCTTCACCAATAATGGGATGAACAGATCTTCCCCAGCCCGAATGCTCTCATGCACAAAAGCGCTCTCTTAACTGGTTTTTCTGCAGGTTTCTTCTCTCTCCATTCTCGTACCAGCTCCCGCCGGATCTCGCCTTTTTTCTCTCTTTTCCACTCGCTCACCCACCTTCCAGCGCCTTCGCCACCTTCTAGACAACGTGCTGGCAAACGAATAAGACCTCCATGTATCTCTTCTAATTATTGGCCACTTGTATCATATTTTATTTATTTTTTTAAAGCTCAATAATGGCCACTAATGCCCTCTACATCACCTTGTTTCAAGTTCAAGTGCGGCATCCACGACTTTCTTCCAGAACAGATGTAAGAAGTGCCCACAGCTCATAGTCAGCAGCATCAACTTACCAAACACATCAATTCCATCGGAGCCATGCACTGCCGATCATCGCCACACGCTTGCTAAAAAAGGAGTGCCATCTCTGCATCCAGAACCAGCCCCAGATTGACCAACCATCATCACATTCGGAGTTCCCGGCAAAAACATAAAACCACCCACTCTGTACATTTGCCAGGGCATTCAGAGCAAAGCTTATTCGTAAACCATGCACACCATATGTACACAGGCACAGGGACTTCTGCTAGCCCTCGAAATCTGCTTCAAAACACCAAGCTCACATGAAAACCATGTACACAAACATGAACAAAAAAAAAGCCCTGTTACGCGTAAAGGCATATATACATCATGTACACTGTGGCACTTAATCCCATGCATCTGGATTTGCATTTAATGGCCTCACATGCATGGTTTCACACCATAGACATGCCATGGCATGACATCCACCCCCTCTAAACCTGCACATCCTCCGGTATGTGCCAAGTCATCATTAAGATCCACATATATCTGGATGTTGTCTTCATCTTCTACATTACCAAGAAGATCATCCTCTTCCTCTTCAACCATATCCATATGCTATCACTATCAAGCCTCTCATCTTGAGTCCTCTGCAAATCAAAAGGATCACTGTCATCCCTTCTTTTAAATATCTTGATCCTTTTGCCTGCTCTACAGGATTCTTTATCTCTGTTCCGCCAAGCTCACACAGGGTATACGTGGCATTTCCATGCACATGCTTGACAATGTAAGGGCCAAACCATCTTTTTTCAAACTTCCTTCGCACGGTGAACTGGTTGTCAAGACTACTATCATACATTAGGACCCAATCACCTTCTTCAATGGGTTTTGGCTAGAGTCTGTGTCTTCTATCAAATCTTTCTTTATTTTTCAACCTTGCATCTTTCAAACGAGCTTTAGCAAGCTCTACATCTTCAGCCCTTCTCTCCAACTCCCTCATTCGCAGTGCAAGGAGGTCTTCCTTGTTCAATTCTTCCACCCAGGGTAATACATTCCAAGTTGGGACTACTTCTTCAACTGGCATTACCGGCTTTTGACCATACATTAATTCTGTAGGCATGTATCCTATCACTGAGCTATGAGTCGTACGGTCAGCCCATAAAGCATATGGTAGCAGCCTTGGCCACTCCCGCATTCTTCCTCTGCATGCCTTAGCCAAAGCTTTAATGATTGGAGGATGTCCTTGCTCGCTTTTACCATTGCCCTCAGGGTTGTAAGCACATGTTAGAGCCAATTTGATGCCAATTCTAGAAAAGAATTCCCTTGCTTCTTCAGCATCTAGCTCACCCCTGTCAGCTATTATTTTCCCAACATAACCATATCGGCAAATTACATCTTCCAAGAGAAATTTGCATACTGTTTCCGTGCTCTTTGTTCTAAGAGAATGCCCTTCCACCTGATTTGTTAGGTCTTCTCTTGCAAGTACTACGTACCGCATCTGCCAGATTCCCAAGGGCATTGTAACTAGATCCACTACCCATTTGTAGTGCATGGCAGGTGGGTAGGTTGGTTGCAGGCCATCACGATGTCACACATTCGAGTACATTTGACATACCATGCATGTTTCCACATATTGGGATACATCCTTGTACATTCCTTTCCACCAATATCTTTCCTTTATTTTGGTAAAGGTGGTCCACACACTTCGATGTCCAGCCAAGAGACTCTCATGGAATTCTTTCATGAGATTCCCTTGAGTCTCTTTATCACATATAACTCTCTGTGGCATAGCATTCCTCTGCTTAGGATCCACAGGTACCCATTCTTTAGAAAATACCCATATGCCTTTCTGCGGATCCTCTTGAATTCTAAGTCAGACCAATTTTCCTGCCTTGTCATGGTACTCAAGTATTGGCCAATAAGCAACCAATCTCCTTTATACATTTCCTCAGTAAAAGACTCAAGTGCATTTGATAAGCAAGGATGGTCCCCTTTTGCATGTGCAGTAGTATAGAACTTTGTGCCTACATCATCAATGTCACTAATCATCCCTTCTTCATCTTCATACCTAGCTCTTGATAGCATATCTGCAACTGGGTTGTCCTTCCCTGCAATATGCTTAAACTCAGGATTTAGTGACTTGATATAGGCAATCCACCTGAGCATAGCGATATCTGGAGTGGTGCAGCTTGCAATCATCCCAAAGAGTGGCAAGCAGTCAGTTTCCACAAGCACGGATGCTCCAATAAGATATTCTTTTTCACATTTTAGAGCAGTGACTACTCCCTATAACTCCCTCTTGATCTGCGGCGGATAATTTCGCTATGCTCAGTACCTTTGCTCGAAACCTGATTACATACCTGTGATCATCCTCATCATCTTGCCCTACTGCCCATCCTATCCCAGTAGGGCTAGTATTAACTGTTACAATCACAGGCCTGCCACACTCATAATCTACCTTCCTTAGAGTAGGTGATGACTGGAGCAAACATTTCAGCTTTCGCATAGCTTTAATATGTGCAGCACTCCATAAAAATCTCTGATTTTTCCTCAAAAGTTGGTAGAGAGGATCTGCTACATGTGCATAATGTGGGATCCATATAACATAAAAGACACATGCACCAAGAAATCTCCTCACCTCTGTAACATTAATGCATATCTCTTTCATTCTTTGTATCGCATCTATCTTGGCTGGACAAGGTCTGCGCCCATTAGCACTACAAAGATGCCCCACGATTAGTACTTCACCAACCCCAAACACTGATTTCAATCCAGACAAAGTAAGATTCACCTCTTCAAGCCTAGATAGAATTTTATCACAATCTTTTATATGATTTGCCACAAACTTGCGGCACCCTTTTGAATCCAAATCCCCATCTTTATCTTTTTCATCACAGCCTTTTATGGGCACATCATCCAGAAAAGGCATAGTTATTTGTGGTATGAAGTCTCGTAAGACTTTATTCATTCCATTCATCATATGCGCCACTGAGTTGGTGGCTCCCTGTGGTAAGGTGCACATCCTTACCAAACCCAAAGGAGTTTTCATTGTGGTCATGTCCCTGCTTTGTATATCCAGCTGGAACTGATCATATCCCGAATACAGATCACCCATAGAGTATATAGCTTTCCCTGCAAATGCTTCTGTAAACTCGTCCACAATCGGACCTGCTTCCACATTCCTGATTGTGACCTTGTTTATAGGTTGCATGTCTTGAATGAAGCGCAATGCTCCATTTTTCTTTGGCACGGTAAACCATCTGTTGGAGTATGGAGCGCATGATGGCTCCAAAATTCCCATCCTGATCTTTTCTTTTAGTAATTCCATCAGCTTTGGCAAGAGAGCTTTTGGTACTGGAATCAGCCGCCGTAGGTTCCAGGGCACATGTGGAACAGTGAAGATCACCATTGGCGCTATTACGCTTGGATCAACACAGCCTATCTCATGCGACTGAAAAGCAAAGGCCTTCCCATGTTTTACAAGCATCTCCTCAAAGCATTCCTTTTCAACTGGTAACAGGAAATCCTTGTCACCGATCTTCAGCTCTTTTAGGGTTTCCTGTGTAAACTTATGCCCAATTTTCTTCGGATCTCTGAGATTCGGTTGCATAGAGGCTTCATCTATCTTCTCCTTGCTTTCTGGTGGCAGGGGCAAGGCAACTGGTTTCACCTTCTTTGCAACCGTTTTATACTTTGTATCAACATGAGCATCCATCTCACAATACCTGTTTTTACATTCCATTCCCTCAAATTCCCGGATTATATCATACATCCCCACAGATGACACTTTTACCATCTCATTCCCACCCTATAAGCATGCGCTTTCCATGGCAAAAAGCTCACCCATAGTATCCACAAATGACACCTCGTCAAGCACACCTGAAATAAACTAAATTTTCTTCAAAAGACCACACTGCTCAAGACTTTTTTGTACATTTTTTACATATCGACGCATACCACGCTTCAAATCCTTTCTTTTTACAAAGACTATTGACCCATAGCTAGAGAATCTCTGAAAGTTTGCTGAAAAGTTATTTACATTGATTGCGTCTTGCGAGAACTCATTGCCCCTTGTACCATTGCAATCCCGCTTTACAATGGCACCTGGCCAAAATCCCTCATCTCCCTGTAGTTCATGAATTCTCTGTTTATCTTTGGGAGTGACTGTTCTCGAAGAGACTTGCGGTTCCTTTCATGGTTGATGCTAACTGTCAAGAACTGAACAGCTTTCTTACCATCTTTGCTCCTTATTCTTGCATACGCCGAGCCATCGTGCAAGACTTTTGTCTCCATCCTCACAGTTGTAATATAGGGTTGCCCAAGGATGAGGAGATACGATGACATCTCCTGGACAAAGAAGTTCTGATCATCTTTCACATCCCCTATAGTTATCCTTACATTTGGACAGGCTGCATAGAGCTCTCCAGATGAGTTATTAGCCGCCTTAATCATCCACCCATGATCTACATCCATTGGCCACTTACATTTGTTGTAGAGGTTTTTAGCCATAAGATTTATTTCAGACCCATGATCGATTAAGGCAACATATGGCTCTTCCAAGTCTCCTATCTTGACAAGGGTTTCAGTGTGGTGGCCCTTGCCCAATGGTTCCTGGAGTAATGACTTTTTGCAAGAACTTCTTTTTCATCACCCTCATCCACAAAGCGCACTTGTCGTGCTCCTTCAGCAAAGTGATTACATTCCACCACATTCTCTCTCTCTTCCTTTTGCTATACCTGTACTCCATGAGTCTTGGAAGTGCTTGTCTCCCCCTGTGATGGAATAGATTCAATTATGGACTGCCTTTTCCTTCATATAATATCAATTATCACATCATGGAATTCTTTCTTTGCAATCCCCAAGACTTCCCCTAGTGTAAATTCCACCTTACTGTTTAGAATCCTCTCTTCAAGCAGCTTTTTGAGATCTGTTGGTGGCTTCAATATCAGATTGGAGTTTGTAGAGCGGACTTTTCCCTTTACCCTTCTCCTTCTCATGCTTCATCTTTGCTGGCACTTCTTCCATTGATACTTCCTGTGGAGGCTGGTTTTGCGGCGCGGCGGAGGCACATGTGATGGCCCAGGGTCCTTCTTTCCACTACCATGGGTGACCCTTTTTGATGGCCCTCCTTCCTCATTTTCCCTCTTATGCTTTTCCTCAACCTGTGCCTCATTATTCTGGCATTTTGCAATATAGGCATGAACAGATAGAGAATCCACAGGTTCTTCCCAGCCAGTCTCAAGACGTATACAGTCTCCTGCCTCATGCA
Organism: Cibotium barometz; assembly: GCF_041138505.1. Lineage (NCBI taxonomy): Eukaryota > Viridiplantae > Streptophyta > Polypodiopsida > Cyatheales > Cibotiaceae > Cibotium > Cibotium barometz. Next base: position 5,849,061 of record NC_141101.1, on the reverse strand, counting down.
AAGCCTACTTAGACACCTTCTTTAATGCAATTAGCTCCATTGTTGATGGCCAAAAATCTTCATTCTCATAGTCTTCATCCTTCTCAGATTCCTGCTTTGATTGACCGGCCTTTAACCCATAGGTTGCTGCCTCAACCATAGAGATGGCATGGCTAGCAGCCATATTCTCAACCAGCTTTTTCATCCCTTCTTTCCCAAAGTTTGTGCTTAATGGAAGACCAGTCTCTGTAAGGTGGATTTTTCCATCTTTGAAAAATACAAGTTGGTTTCTGAGAGCTTCCTTGTAACTGGCACAGTCTTTCTTCGCATGTTCTGGGTCATCACACCATATACATCTGAATGTAAACCCTTCTTTGCTTTGAGGCCTTTGCATAGAAGCCTGCCCTAATGGTAGCCCTTTTTCCTCAATCCTGGACATCTTCAGTTTTAGGTCTCGCATGCCCTTAATAAGCTCATCCATCGGCCCTTCTACCTTTGGGATTGCAGCAGCAGAGCAGGTTTTGGTAGATTCTCAGGGGTAACAGTTATAGGAGTTGCCGAGCTCATCACCATTTTATCCCTCCTTCGTTGCCGCTTTCCTAGCATGGTGACCGCATCCTCGACATCATTCCAATCATTCTTTAGCCCCTGCTCTGTATCCTTATCCTCAAGGAGAATTTCCAGTTTTTCTTGGAGATCTTTCCCAGCTGCTTGTAAGAAGAGCTCTGTTTTTTCCCTGTCTAAGGTTGTGCGCTCTATCCTTGACAGCTAGGCATAGCGCTTCTCAAACTCTCTTAGCAACTCTGTGGTGGCAGAAATTCCAAATTTGGGTTTTGTAACCCACTCCAAGAAAGTTCGCTTGGTCACCCACTCGGAATCCTCCATGAAATAATCATCCTTCAAAGCAAGCTTGAACTCCTCCCAATTTCTGCCACCATGTGCTGCCTGTAATCCTCTTATGTGCTCTCTTATTTCGGAAACACATACCAGCTCAAAGCTTCGAACCATATCCTCCTCAGTCACCTTGTTTAGCTCCATTTCCTTTGTGTAATTGCGCAGGTACTTTGTGATGTCTTTACCATCAAATTGATCCACCTTCTTCACGATTGACCGCAGTGCTTTAGTCATGGAAATTTTCCCCCTCTCAGCCGCTTACTGCTGTTGCATATACATAGTAAACATCTGAAACATTTGCATAACCCCGGGGTCAAAATGAACCCCCTGTCCCTCAGGATTCTCAGCCATAGCTTGCACTGTGTATTTCACCACTAACTCTCACCCCAGCAGTTTCACGTCGGGTTCACCAAAGCTATCGTGACGTGGGCGGTATCACTGGGAAAGTGCGAGACTTCTGGCTGTAAGAGTCGTTTCTAATCCCAGCAAGGAAATAGAATATTTATCTCTTCAAGGGGAACCACTAGCAGAAGCTGGAACCATAATATTTACATACCAAATCTCAGCAAGACATATGAGTTGTACCAAAAACCATCATAAGCATCATGGTTCAAACCAAAATCCAAGGTTGATAACATTATAACCTTAGAACCGCAACACAAGGATGACCTCTTTATAGGCTGAGATTTATCATCATCCCCATTACCAAACAACCAAGCCAATATTGCTTGTTTCATGTGCATAGTAGAGATTAACTAGTGGTACCCATAGAGTCCCCAAGACCAAGAGTGAGGAAAAGGACATTTTGAGGGTAAAACTTCAGCAAATTCTTGATGAATCGACGCCTCCTTGAATCTTCCTTCATAGACTCTTAATAGGGAAACCGCATCATCACCACAAGGCTCCAACGGTCAAGGACGAGCATGGACCACCTCCTATGCTAATTCCACTTGATGAGCTGAGTCTCTAACCTTGTGTGCAGAGAAGAAGAAAAAAAAGTCCCTCCATGACAAGGAAACACCTTCTTTTTGTTGATACCCTCAAGGGCTTGCTCCGTAGACTAGCTCTCTACTCACCGCTAGTTCGTGCGGCTCAAAAACGGCTCCTTCCTCCTCAAAAACGGCTTCTTCTTCTTCCGATACCACCAAACCTCGGTGCCGCCTCCTTGTCAGCCGGTCCATACCTGAATTGGGCTCCTTCGACTGTGCCTCTGCTCTGCGCTTCTAGACGACCACCACCTCTCTGCTCCTCCCTTGTAGATGACCACCACTTCTCTGCTGTCGTGGAAGCAGAATTTCACACACACAAGGCGAATGTGTCTCTTCTTTTCGTCTGCAGCAGCTGCAGCGCCTCACACCCATGGCTGAGATGCCTTCATTTTATGGTTTGCAGATCGATCTCAGAGACAGATCCCAGTAGTGTTTCACCTTCTTTCTCAGGCTACGACAACTTCTTCACACCCCACGATCACACCAAAGCCAACAATGGATGCAACACTTCTTCACCAATAATGGGATGAACAGATCTTCCCCAGCCCGAATGCTCTCATGCACAAAAGCGCTCTCTTAACTGGTTTTTCTGCAGGTTTCTTCTCTCTGCATTCTCGTACCAACTCCCGCCGCATCTCGGCCTTTTTTCTCTCTTTTCCACTCGCTCACCCACCTTCCAGCGCCTTCGCCACCTTCTAGACAACGTGCTGGCAAACGACTAAGACCTCCACGTATCTCTTCTAATTATTGGCCACCTGTATCATATTTTATTTATTTTTTTAAAGCTCAATAATGGCCACTAATGCCCTCTACATCACCTTGTTTCAAGTTCAAGTGCGGCATCCACGACTTTCTTCCAGAACAGATGTAAGAAGTGCCCACAGCTCATAGTCAGCAGCATCAACTTACCAAACACATCAATTCCATCGGAGCCATGCACTGCCGATCATCGCCACACGCTTGTTAAAAATGGAGTGCCATCTCTGCATCCAGAACCAGCCCCAGATTGACCAACCATCATCACATTCGGAGTTCCCGGCAAAAACATAAAACCACCCACTCTGTACATTTGCCAGGGCATTCAGAGCAAAGCTTATTCGTAAACCACGCACACCATATGTACACAGGCACAGGGACTTCTGCTAGCCCTCAAAATCTGCTTCAAAACACCAAGCTCACATGAAAACCATGTACACAAACATGAACAAAAAAAAAGCCCTGTTACGCGTAAAGGCATATATACATCATGTACACTGTGGCACTTAATCCCATGCATCTGGATTTGCATTTAATGGCCTCACATGCATGGTTTCACACCATAGACATGCCATGGCATGACATCCACCCCCTCTAAACCTGCACATCCTCCGGTATGTGCCAAGTCATCATTAAGATCCACATATATCTGGATGTTGTCTTCATCTTCTACATTACCAAGAAGATCATCCTCTTCCTCTTCAACCATATCCATATGCTATCACTATCAAGCCTCTCATCTTGAGTCCTCTGCGAATCAAAAGGATCACTGTCATCCCTTCTTTTAAATATCTTGATCCTTTTGCCTGCTCTACAGGATTCTTTATCTCTGTTCCGCCAAGCTCACACAGGGTATACGTGGCATTTCCATGCACATGCTTGACAATGTAAGGGCCAAACCATCTTTTTGCAAACTTCCTTCGCACGGTCACTCTTTAGTCCCTGCTCTGTATCCTTATCCTCGAGGAGAATTTCCAGTTTTTCTTGGAGATCTTTCCCAGCTGCTTGTAAGAAGAGCTCTGTTTTTTCTATGTCCAAAGTTGTACGCTCTATCCTTGACGGCTGGGCATAGCGCTTCTCAAACTCTCTTAGCAGCTTTGTGGCAGAAATTCCCATTTTAGGTTTTGTGACCCATTCCAAGAAAGTTCGTTTGGTCACTCGCTCAGAATCCTCCATGAAATATTCGTCCTTTAAAGCAAGCTTGAACTCCTCCCAATTTCTGCCACCATGTGATGTCTGCAATCCTCTTATGCAGGAGGCACCGGCAAAAACGATCTCTGATTGAGGAGCTTTCTTCGCGGGAGTAAAGCTATAGGGCAACAATGTTGTCCTATCGGACAACTTATTCTGGGCCGAAAACGCGTTTCGGGCGCGTCTGGACCTCCGTTTTTCAGAAAGCAAGCGATTTCGAGCACTGCGAGTGAGTCACTGATTCTCTGCAGAACTCTGTTTTAAGAACTGCAGGAAGACAGATTGACTGTGCAGACACTGTGGGTGCTGCAAAGAGGTCAACAGTTGCCATTGGGTGTATGTATGCACATTCAAGTCACTGATTGTGACATTTGACAGTACTACAGTATCGCTGTGCAGAAATATAGCAGTTTGTGCAGGACAAACCAGAGTGCTGTTTCTGGTTAAATTGTGTGTTTGACAAGATGTCAAATGATGGGATAACCCAGATTGTGGCTGAGAAGCTTGATAAGAATAACTTCCATGCTTGGAGGTTCAGGTTGACGAATTTCCTGATGGGAAAGGACTATTGGGACTACATAGAAGGTGAGCATGAAGAGGCACCGGAGATACCGGACATAAATCCTACTGCTGCAGATGTGAAAGAGTTTAAAGACTGGAACCAAGGAGCCAGGAAAGTCATGTATTGGCTCTCCATTAGTATATAGGACACCATGATTGGGCACATTCAGGATGCCAAGTCCCCTAAGGAGGCGTGGGACACCTTGGTAAAGCTTTATGAAATAAATACCAAGGCACGCAAGATACAGTTGAAGAATGAACTTCATACTGTGGAGAAAAAGAGCATGTCTGTGAATGACTATGCGTTGAAGATAAAGGGTATTGTGGAATCCCTTGCATCTATTGGTGTGTCAGTAGATGATGATGACAAGGTGGTAAATTCAATTTGTTTCATCATTGAAATGTGTGACAGCTCAAAAAAGTGCATTTATATTTAGTAAACTTGATTTGAAATCTGGATATCATTAAGTTCTAATGACTAGTTCTGACATTTATAAAACTTCTTTTTGTACTCAAACTGGTCATTATGAATTTTTGGTTATGGCTTACCATCTAACTACTTTTGCACGCATAATGAATCGTATATTTCTTAACCATCAGCATATTGTGTCATTTTTTACTTTGATGATTTGCTTGTCTTTATTAAGAATCATGCAGAACATGAAGAGCATCTTACATTAGTGTTTAATCCTTAAAGAAAAATTACTTTATGCTAATCTGGACAAAAGTCTCTTTTTCAAAGATGAAATTGAGTACTTAGGACACATTGTTTCATTTGAAGGTATCAAAGCTGATCCAAAAAGGTAAAAATCATTGAGACTTGGCCTACTCCAACATGTGTTAAAGAAGTTAGATCTTTTCTTGGTTTAGCTAGTTTTTATAGGAAGTTTGTTCATAATTTCTCATTGATAGCACTTCCTTTGACAATGTTGCTTAGAAAGGTCTAGTTTTTTGATGGGGTGAAAACCAACAAAAGTCATTTGGTAGACTAAAATATTTGTTGACTCATGCTCCTATCCTCCAACTTCGACACTTTACTCGATTGTTCTTCCTCGTGGCTCAGGAATCGGTGTTGTCCTCATACAGGATGGACATCCTTTGGCTTATGAGAGTAGAAAATTGACACCTTTTGAACTTTCGTATAGTACATATGACAAGGAGTTATTAGCTGTTGTCCATGCTTTACACATGTGGAAACATTATCTTATGGGTTCTTAGTTTATGATTAAGATCGACCAACAAAGTATTAGATATCTTCTTAATCAACCCCTTATCTTAGATTAAATGGGCATCTTTTATTCAGTGCTTTCATCCTCTTATCTAATATCAACCTACTAGTAAAGAGAATGTAGTGTGGCTGATGCATGCCGACCTTCTATTTCTAACATTTCAGTGATTGACATTCATTCTTTACATGATATGCATGACTCATATGTTACAGATCTTGATTTTTCATATGTTTGGCACAAGTTAGAAACCAATAATTGGTTGCCTTTTCATGATTATGCATTTAATGATGGTTTCCTTTTCTTTCAAAACCGTTTATGCATTACACTTCCTTATAGATCTTTTATTCTTGAAGAGATGCATCGTCCCCCATATGTTGGTTGTCGTGTTATTCTCACCACTCTTCACACCATAGAAGAATATTTTTATTGGCCACAATTAAAACATGATGTTGCTTCTTTTTGTATCGGAATGTGTGACATGTGAACGAGTTAAAAGATGCCAAGGAAAACAGTATGGACTACTCGTGCCTTTACCTATTCCTACAGCACCATGGGAAGAAATTTCTATGGACTTTATGACTGGTTTACCTACCACATCTTCTCGAAATGATATGATATGGACAATTGTTGAGACAGATTTAGTAAGCAAGCTTATTTCATTGCATGTCATAAAACATTGAATGCTTCACATGTTGCACAATTATTTATCAAAATTGTATTCACAAATCATGGTTTACCTAAAATCATTATTTCAGATCACAATTCTCATTTTTATAATCATTTTTAGATGGCATTGTTTTCAAAATTAGGCACTAAGATTGATTTTAGTTCTACATATCATCTAGAAAGCAATGGACAAAGTGAGGCCATAAACAACACTATTTCAGATGTTTTAAGGTCTTGCACTATCTCATCTCCTGCAAATTGGGATTAGTATTTGCATCTTTTTCAATTTGCATATAATAACACACCTCACACAACCACCCACTGGCAAAGCTCCTTTTGAGATTGTCTATGGTAAGAAACTTCCAACTCTAATTACTAGACTCTCTCATGAAGTTCTAGCGGTCGATGATTTTGCCGTGACTCATAACCGTATTTTGGCCGAAGCTCGTGAGAGTGAGTCTATTCTTAAGGCTCAACAAGCTTACACTAAACATGCTCACAAGCATAAATAGAAGACCAATTTTTTTTCAAAGAAAATGATTTAGTTTGGCTTCATATAGAAAAAGTCTGTTGAGAAACATCCAACCATTAAATTATCTCCACGATTTTATGGGCCTTTTAGAATTACTACTAAGATCAATGACAATGCTTATTGTTTGTTCCTTCTTGACCATTGGAATATTCATAATTCCTTTCACATTAGTCTACTTCGACCCTTCAAAGGTACACCACCTTCTACTCCCGTTTATGATAACCCACCTCTCCTAAAGGCTGATATAAAAATTTTAGTTCCTAAAGCAATTCTTGATCTCGTGAGCAAACTACAACTTGCAATGGTAATGTTTATGTCAGATATTTGGTTAAGTACAAGAATCATCCTGTAGAAGAATCTCAGTGTATTCCATACCATGCCCTTGCTACACACTCTGCCCTGATCGACTCCTTTCACAGACAGTTGTAGTGAATCTTACACTTAGTATTGAGACCTGTGTAGTTGTGTGACAGTCACCGATTTGAGGTATCACACGATTGGTAATTTATTTTGGTATTTGATATTGATATGTGTGAAGGTCACCGATTTGAGGTATCGCATGATTGGCACTTTATTTTGGTATTTGGCATTGATATATGTGAAGGTCACTAATTTGAGGTATCACACATGGTTATTTTTCCGTGCGAAGGTCACCGAGTTGAGATATTGCACGAGGTTTTGATATTGTGGAATCAAAACTTTTGTGATGGATATTTTGAACTTGATATTTTCTTTCGTGCAAAGGTCACTAAATTGAGGTATTGCATGTAGTTGTTTAAATATGCAAAGGTACCAACTTTGAGGATAGTTTCTTTTCACCAACAAGGAGGAATGCTGGAATTATTAGCATTATTTGGCATTTATGGATTTATTTAATGTATTTATTTTATGTGTAAGCGATACTGGTCACCTCTAACTTGTCACGTTGTGAAGGGAGGCGGAGAGACACGGAACACCTCTATAGCAATGCCTTTCCACAGTTCGGATCACACACCAACATCAAGAAAAAGGGGCACCAGTCAACTACTCAGTGAGCTGACACAACACTTAACATCTCAAGCATGAAACTTTGTCTCTACCCTCATTCAATTTTCCAAGCAACTGGGGGAAGCCTACATACATTTGATCAAGACATGCAAGGGGAGATGGGCACATCAACATCTGCCACCCTTTACTCAATTGATTCATATGCATATAGAGGTACACCCTTATTATGAAATAGGCTCACAGCCATAAGCAAAATGATCACCACAGAGAAATGGTGAGGGAACCACTTGACATAAACAAGGTTACATTCCATCAAGTATGAGCTTTCTGCAAAAATTGCATGGGCTGTCATCATGATAGAGAGCCGCATTCTTTATGCGTGGCACCTTCTCTTCATTCATACAAGTGGCGTTGCAGCTTCTCCTTCCCTCCTACACACAACCATACAAAGTACTGCGCAGCTTCTCTTGTATACAAGTCTGCGCTTTTCCCCTTACTCACACTGGCTATGCAGCTCTCACTATCACACAAACTGAAAACTACAGCTTCCCCTTCTTTTCTTATACACATGGGCTGCGCAGTTCATTGAGAGCATTAGAGCAACGAGCTCTCCCACACACACTCTGAAGACTACAGTTACGCACCTTCTCTACACACATGGTCTGCGCTGCCCTCTGAGAGCATTAGAACATGAGCTCTCCCTATCACACTTGCTACGCAGGCTCTCTGAGAGCATTCGTGCTGCGAGTTCTCCCCTCCTCCTCTTATACACATGGGCTGCGCTGCCCGTTCAACCCCAAAAAAAAAAAGAAACATTATACTATTTATAATACTCCAAGGATGTCAGGTCGCCAGAGAGCTCACCCCCACCTCCACGCGGCGCTCCTTTGAAAATTGAGGCAAGTTGAAGAATCTTTTGAAGCAATCCAAGGCCACCTTCTATTTTTAGCAAGCCTTGTATTAAATCCCAAGGTGACTCTTTCATTCAAGGAAGACTTTGCACCACACATACCTTTGTTTCCCATGAAATGCCAAGGACCGGTACTGTAGCTGACCTCCTCTAACGGGTCCCTGTCCAGCTTTTTTAAAAAAAAATAGTGCTCTGCATGCTCACATTATTTGTCAACAACCTTGTCCACATATGATAGTGCTAAAACCTACCTTGTGAAACTGATTCTCGTCTCACACCCCTTTCATTTCCCATTTATCAAGGTAAACCAACAACTAACTGTACACATTGCATATTTTTGTTAGATCCGTCCACATGTGGCCTTATACCCCCTTTAGCCCTTGGAGATGGACACCCTTTATTTGTAAATGCCATGCATGAGTGTGTACACATGCCAAGAAAATATTACCAAAAAATACCTAACATAGTTTGCCCATCCCCTAGCATGCTAGATCATTCATGGTCAGCAGAAAACAGTGTCGTGAGACTCAATGCATCTGATATTGCCATGTTCTCAAAGACACTGTTTTTCACTACTTCAATCCTTTCATCCTTGTCTACCATCATCAGTCGTGCATGATATAGCTTGAGACGCAAACGATTCACCCTTGATACATGTGGGGTCCCATCAAGGTCAGCCAATTGATATGTGCCATTAGCAAAGCAATTCATCACTCTGAAGGGCCCCTCCCATTTCACTTGGAACTTCTTTTGAAAGGCTTTATCCAGCTTACTATTATAGCGTAGCACCAAATCACCTTCCTCAATACCCTTCTTCTTAATCTTCTCATTTATCTTTGTCAATGCCCTATTTTGCATCTTCTCATAATGTTCCAAGGCACTCATCCTGTCCAGCTGAACCTCTTGTAACTGTAAGAGTCTCTCTTTAAATGTGTTGCTAGAAGGCCCTAGCAGCTTTTCTAACATTTTTACTGCAGGCAACTCAACTTCCACAGGTAACAAGGCTTCTTTGCCATACACTAAGTGAAAAGGTGTAAAACCTGTGCTTGTCTTTACTGATGTACGATAAGCCCATAAAGCACTGAACAGCTCCAGATCCCAATTCTTGCCCTGATGTTCTGTCACCTTTGCAAGAATGTGTACAAGTTCACCATTGAATCTTTCATTCAAACCGTTGCACTGCGGGTAATAAGGAGTAGTAAAATTATGCTTAATCCGCATTTTGGCACACAAGTATTCTAGCAAGTCAGCTCTAAAACCAGGCCCTTGATCAGAAAGAAGCTCCAAGGGCACCCCAAATTTACAGCAGATGTCTTCATAAACAAACTTTGCAACATCTCTTGCAGTAATTTGCTTCACTGCTCTAGCTTCTGCCCACCTGGAAAGATAATCCACAGCTGTCAAAATATAACTCTTCCCCCTGCTGGTAATGGGTAAGGGTCCTACTGCATCAATTCCCCACTTCTCAAAAATGTCAAAGGCCAAAATTGTCTTGCGCAACTCTGGTTTTAAAACTCGTTTCCCAAATGCCTGGCACCTTTTGCATGAGCTACACCAGTGATGCACATCTTTTTGTATACTTGGCCATATGTAACCCTCCTGTAAGATTTTGTGCAATGTGATTTTAAATGCAAAGTGGCCACCGCATGCTCCTTCATGATTCTCCTCAAGCACTCTGTACAGCTCTTCCTTCCATGGTACACGCCTTAACACCAAGTCAGCCCCTTGCATGTATAAGGTGTCACCAATGAGCTTGTATTTGCAAGCTCTGCGTACAAACCCATATTTCTTTGCCTTCTCAATGTCCTTGGGAATGACTCCTGTCAACAAAAACTCTTCTTCCAGTGTCAGACTTTCACGACCCCGATAAAGTGGCAGATCTGCTTTTAACACATATAGCTCGCCAATCATTCCCTGTGTTGCTTCATGTGCTTCTGTATTAAGAGAGCGCTCCACATGCCGAATGCCCCATGCTTCAAACTCCTTCAACAAGCTCTTGATCTTGAAACACTTGTTCCTCAATGCAGGGTTTTTGCTCTTCCATACTCCTAGTATTTGCTTTACCACCAGTAGAGAATCACCTCTTATGCATAGTCTCTTTACACCATGCTTAATGCAAATGTTTAGCCCTGCTTCCAATGTAGAATACTCTGCTTCATTGTTAGTATGAGCATAAACTTTGAATCCCTTTTTACAAATCAGCTTACTTTGCTGGTCATAAAGAGCTATACCACCAGAAGCTGCATCATGGCTCTTCTTGTATGAACCATCAAAGAACAAAACATGAGCATTGCTTACTTCTGCCACATTTTCTACCTTTCTAACACTTTCCTCTTTGACAAGCAGAGGGTTTTCCTTATAAGTTAACAAGTCTGCCAAAGTAGCTCTGTTGCTTTCTTCCACCAAGAAAGAGAACTCGAACTCCTGTAATTCAATCACCCACTTTTTCACTGCCTTAGACATGTTTACACCATTGATGAGCTGAGGCAAGAATGTGTAGCTTGTTAGGAATACAAATGGCTTTGTCAAAAGATATTGGCGAAACCGTCGGCAAGCAAACACCACACTTACCATTACCAATTCTATTTCTGACAGTCCCCTCTCTGCTACTGACTTTACCCTACTAGCACAATAGACGGGGTGCATATATTGGCTCCCCTTCCCTTTTTGCAGCAACATGGCACCAATAGCATCCTCTCCTACTGAAGGATTCACATAAAAAACCTGTTCCCAATTTGGAGCCTGCACCGCTGTCATTTCCCCTAAAACTTGTTTGACTCTCCGAAACTCCTCTTCACACTTGTCATCCCATTGCAAAGAATCATGCTTTGCCACCTGTTGTAATGGATATAAAAGCTGTGAGGACAATGAAATGAATCTTGCCATGTACTTTACCTTTTGAATGAATGTTGCCAACTGTTTTGTAGACTCTGGGGAAGGAAGAAGCATGATTGCCTTGACCTTGTCTGGATCAGCCTCAATGCCATTTTCTGACACCATATGACCTAACAATTTTACCCTTGGTTTTGCAAAGAAACACTTCTTGGGATTGAGTTGGCCACCACAATCATTATATCATTCCAGCACCATTTCCAGCTTTTCACAGTGATCCATTCGTGTGCTATAGACACAAAAATCATCAATGAAATCCTATACACATTTTCCAATGAATGGCAGAAGCACCCAGTTTGCTCTCTTTTGATAGTGAGCTGGACCATTTGTTAGCCCAAATGGTAGTACTGTATAGCAAAAGCAGCCCCATGGCGTAATGAAAGTAGTTTTCTTCTGATCCTCTGGAGCAATCTTCAACTGGAAATAGCCTGAAAACCCATCACACACACTGTATCTTTCATGACCCGCCACTGAATCCAGGATTTGATCAATGAAAGGTAGTGGGTATGGATCCTTCTTTGTGGCTGCATTCAAAGGTTTGAAATCCACACAAACCCTCCATTTTCCGTCCTTTTTTGGAGTGACCACGACTGGGCTCACCCACTCTGTTGTCTCCATAGGGCATATAAAACCAGCCTTTAGTAGTTTGTCCACCTCTTCTCGTAAAGCCTTCATCTGTTCTGGACCCATTCTCCTTAATCTTTGACATACTGGCTTGGCTCCTTCCTTTAGCTCTATGTGCAAATCTTCCCCTTTGAAGCCCCGAACTTCTTCATAAGATGTGATGAATAAATCTGGATATGTTGACAACATCTTTAAATACTTCTCCTTCTCCACGACTGAGAGATCTGTGCTAATCATCCTGGCCATCAATTCGTGTTTCTCGTGCGGCTTCACCTGGGGTTGCATTAGCTCTTCAATCACCTCATATGGGCCCTTAGACTCATCTTCAATCCTCTTCATGGATGCGACTATGCTGGTCTGTTCAAAGACCCTGTCCACCATCAGAAATGCCACATTTACCTCTCCCTCACTACTAGTGGTGGTGCCACTGTCCCCATCTGACACAGTGGAAGACTCTTCACCACTTGAATTCTCCCCTTCTTCATAATCTTCATCTAGTGGCTTCCTGCTACTCATGTCAAATAATCTTTTGCCCCCTGTCTCCCCATATAAGCTGATTGTACCGTGTCTCCAATCTTGAACGGCCCGCACGGCGCGTAGCCATGGTCTTCCAAGGATGATAGGATAAGCCCCTAATCCTGCTGGCATTACATGAAAATCTACTACCGTTTTGACTGCATAAGCTTCGATTTCCAAGCTCTTCACTACCCCTAGACACTTGATCTTTTGATGGTTTGCCAGTCGTATGCGGAATCCTGAAACCCCCTCTACTGTCAGGCCTATCTTTTCTACACATGTTTGAGTGATTACACAAATTTGTGCACCACCATCCACGTATCCCTGCCCAAGATTCTTCCTCTTGTGCCAAACATCCACTATGGGACAAATGTCTGAAGACTCATCAATGGCCAACACTCTCACTGACCCTCTGTTGGGTTCCTTCCCCAGCTGGGTGACTAGTTTCTTCCATTGGCGCTTCAGCTTCGGTATCATTTCCACTAGTTGTCCAAAGGTCACGTCTGCCTTCCTACTGACCAGGTCCTGTTTCAAGTCGTAGCTATCCTGCCCTTCCCCTAGTGGAAAATTTGAGACGTGAAATTTTCGGCGAGCTCTCCTTTTCCTTTTAGCTTTCACATCTTCACCCTCATGACTCTTCCCTTTCTTCCTACTGGGACCTGCTTCATTTCTTCCTTCTTTATCCTCTGTGGTTCTCTTCCCAATAGGCATTACTAATGTATCTTCCAACATTGCTGCCTTCTCCAAGGTGACCACACTTAACACTTTTGTCTTTCCCTTGTCCTCCTTGGTCAGTCCACTAGGTCCTGCCTCACCCTTAATCTCAATGCCATAATCATTTGACCGGTTCGGCAATTGTGCAGGCAATGGATACATATCTCCACCCATTCTTGGTGGTTTATCACATTGTGGGCTGATGTGGCCAAGCTCTCCACAGTTATAGCATGTGGGCAACTGCCTCCAACCTCTTCCGTTGTTCTGTCCACCAAAACCATTCTTTGATTGTCCTTCACCTCCTGGCTGATTTGCAAGTCTCACACGACCTTGATTATTTCCCACATTACCTAACATATTTAGGCTGAGATTCTTCATCAAATCAACTACTTGCCTCAAGTCCTGCCTCAGTTCATCATCTTGTGCTGCAGTAGTGACCATTGCTGGCACAACTTGAGTGGCTACTGAAACCGCATCTGCCGGATGAACCTCCTCTGGAACCCGACTTTGCATGGAATCCATTTGCTTCATCTCTGACACCATAGGTAGTGAGCTCACTCCCAATTGAGTTAATCTATTCAACTTCCACTCTTTGTTCCTTGCCACCTCCAATGCATCCTCGTATGTTCTTGGCTTCTTCAGTTCTACCCTCCAACGCAGGTTTTCCTTGAGGCCAACCAAGAACCGATCCTTCTTCATCATATCTGGTGGGGGCACTTGTGGCTGCAAGGCTTGGCACAAGCTCTCCCATAATATGGAAAACTTTTTGATGTAATCATCAATGGGCTCCGCTTTTCTTTGTCTCAATTCCTGTATTTCATGCCAAACTTTGTCTGGATCTTTCACCTTCACAAACTGTGCTGTTAAAGCCTGTCGGACATTATCCCATGTCAATGGCATAGGTGGATCAGCCCTCTGCAACTCCTCCTCGTAACCCTTACACCAGCTCCGTGCATCACCCTTCAAACAGATTTGCAAAAGGCGTAACATTTGAGCGGGCATCTGGATATGGTTGCTTATGCACGCAACTTCCATGTTTTCTAAGAAATCTTCCACATTCTCATCACTTTTTCCATGAAACTCTGGATAAGGGAAAGCCATTGCTACCCAATCTATGATAAAAAACCCTTTTGACACACATGCAAAAACAAAACCCTCTACTAACTCAATTCTCAGAAAAAAACTTCAAAACACTTCAGGTTTAGAAGAGGATGAACACATGCACATCAAACGAATTTGCATAGTTAATCATCAGAATTACCACAGGCAAAGGAGACTCCAATATTTCCCTCAGTCTTTCTGGCCCAAACATATATGCCATACGCTGTTGAAAGAAAATTTTTCTGTCCACATGAACATTTATCTGAATTCTTTGGGTAAAATGGAAAGGAGTAAATTGAGGTCCATTGTGATTATCCATTGAGAGTGGCCATCCAACTCCCAAGAGGCACGACTGGCTAATTTCCCAATTCTACCAGAATTTTTAGGCAACACATCAACTGTGAAACGGCACTAATCCCAAGAATTTCAGCCTGTAAATCATACTTCAGTTGGCTGTCAAATCAAGCTAATATAGCACAAATTTAGAAGGCATCTGTCACACAACTGTCCTGGCACAGCAATCATTCACTGAGATTAATCACATGCACATGTTTTCAGTCTTGTAAACTGAAGGTTCTTGGAATGCTCCTCAGTGGGGGCACCAAAAACTGTGAAGGGAGGCGGAGAGACACGGAACACCTCTATAGCAATGCCTTTCCACAGTTCGGATCACACACCAACATTAAGAAAAAGGGGCACCAGTCAACTACTCAGTGAGCTGACACAACACTTAACATCTCAAGCATGAAACTTTGTCTCTACCCTCATTCAATTTTCCAAGCAACTGGGGGAAGCCTACATACATTTGATCAAGACATGCAAGGGGAGATGGGCACATCAACATCTGCCACCCTTTACTCAATTGATTCATATGCATATAGAGGTACACCCTTATTATGAAATAGGCTCACAGCCATAAGCAAAATGATCACCACAGAGAAATGGTGAGGGAACCACTTGACATAAACAAGGTTACATTCCATCAAGTATGAGCTTTCTGCAAAAATTGCATGGGCTGTCATCATGATAGAGAGCCGCATTCTTTATGCGTGGCACCTTCTCTTCATTCATACAAGTGGCGTTGCAGCTTCTCCTTCCCTCCTACACACAACCATACAAAGTACTGCGCAGCTTCTCTTGTATACAAGTCTGCGCTTTTCCCCTTACTCACACTGGCTATGCAGCTCTCACTATCACACAAACTGAAAACTACAGCTTCCCCTTCTTTTCTTATACACATGGGCTGCGCAGTTCATTGAGAGCATTAGAGCAACGAGCTCTCCCACACACACTCTGAAGACTACAGTTACGCACCTTCTCTACACACATGGTCTGCGCTGCCCTCTGAGAGCATTAGAACATGAGCTCTCCCTATCACACTTGCTACGCAGGCTCTCTGAGAGCATTCGTGCTGCGAGTTCTCCCCTCCTCCTCTTATACACATGGGCTGCGCTGCCCGTTCAACCCCAAAAAAAAAAAGAAACATTATACTATTTATAATACTCCAAGGATGTCAGGTCGCCAGAGAGCTCACCCCCACCTCCACGCGGCGCTCCTTTGAAAATTGAGGCAAGTTGAAGAATCTTTTGAAGCAATCCAAGGCCACCTTCTATTTTTAGCAAGCCTTGTATTAAATCCCAAGGTGACTCTTTCATTCAAGGAAGACTTTGCACCACACATACCTTTGTTTCCCATGAAATGCCAAGGACCGGTACTGTAGCTGACCTCCTCTAACGGGTCCCTGTCCAGCTTTTTTAAAAAAAAATAGTGCTCTGCATGCTCACATTATTTGTCAACAACCTTGTCCACATATGATAGTGCTAAAACCTACCTTGTGAAACTGATTCTCATCTCACACCCCTTTCATTTCCCATTTATCAAGGTAAACCAACAACTAACTGTACACATTGCATATTTTTGTTAGATCCGTCCACATGTGGCCTTATACCCCCTTTAGCCCTTGGAGATGGACACCCTTTATTTGTAAATGCCATGCATGAGTGTGTACACATGCCAAGAAAATATTACCAAAAAATACCTAACAACGTATTTTGAGCTTATATTGTGAATGTCAGTGTAGATCAGTGTGGCAGGGTTAGTGTGCGGGATGTGCATGGATCCACTAGGCTTGCCTCGACGGAAATTTATTGACAATGGCACATGGCGAATATTTATGATCGGCAATGGCAGTGATATTTTATGTACACATTAGTGTGCAACATTTTGATATACATTAGTTCTATTTCATGAGCAAACCTTAGAGTGTTCACACTGTTGTATTTAGGCTTATACAAGCCCAAAGTGGAGATCCATATTTTTGGCTACATGTATTTTTGGCTTTTGCTTTTTGTACAAGGAAATATATTTAAATACACCATGAAGAGGACGTGAGCCACTCTCATGGTGGGGGAGATTTAACCCATTCTTGTGTCGTGTGCATAATCTTTCATCTATTTTGAGCTTTGAGTATTCCTCTCAAGTTTATTTTTATGGAGGGCCAACCGTGAGCTTCCAGTATTTAAAATCAACCTAGCTAGAGGCACGGGGCCAATGAGGGTCCACTTTTCCTCACTCATTTGGAGAATTCTTTCGTAGTTACATAGTGACATATCCCAAAAAAGCTACCTATATATTATCAAATAAAGATTCAAATGGAATCAACTCTCATGATGAATGTAAGGGATCATGCCAAAAGTGTACTAAAAAATCTAATGCTATTATCCACATGCTTACAAAAAATAGAGTTGTATCTTTCATGTAGAATTTTGTTAAGAAGTAGTTCATACATTAATTAAGATTTATGTTGTGATCTTTATAAATATATAATAATGTGTTTGTAAACTATTAAAAGACTTCTTTACAATGGTATGAATTCACAATTCTTTTGGGAAAGTCTAGAACAAGCCTTGATATTGAAACTAAGTAATTCTTGTAAAATGAAGGAAATATTACTGTGTGGTCCACATATAAATAAATGGTGGCAAAGTCTATCGATCGTATCAAACAATAACCATGTCATTCATGAGATCTAGTCATTATTTGATTTTTTTTCACATGAATTTAAGGTGAATAAAGTGTTCAAAACCTTTACATAGTGCTTGTTTTCTATCGTTAAGATCTTTATATACTCTTTATATATCAAGTAAAAAGTGAGACACAAAAATGTATCCTTCATGTAATAGAAAGAGATGAAATATTTTTTCTACTTTGATTCTAATTTTATTATTTTAATTTCAAAAAGTGTTACAAATAATTGTATTGTGGAAATCATCACATACAAACTTAACTAATAAGTCACATATGTAACTATTGTTATTGGAAATAGGAAACAATCTTCAATACCATTCAACATGTTGTGAGATTTCCTTCACCAATCATAGGGTTTTTTAGTGTGTAAACTAAATAAGAGTTTGTCTACTATGAATTCATAAAGCTAATGTCTTATTGTACCATGGTTCTTGATAATAAATATGGGAGGCTAATTAAGCTTCGTCTTATTGGTATTGATAGAGAAGGTGCTTAATGGTTGACTCACAATCTTTGGATAATACACTTCTTCTTTCACCTGGATCGTCACATCTTACATAGGAGACAATTTAAAAAGGCATATAAGATTTTAATTCCTATCCTCCCATGTGAAAGTGGGAAATTACCTTTTCAATGAAGTGGGTCTATTCCCATGAAAATGGAATCCATTATGTACATTAACAAGTCCATATCCCTAGAATAGATCTCTCGAAAGAAAATAAATGCTCTAATAGGTCCTTTTACATCAATTTTGATCTATTTCAAGGAGTGACTCAAAAATTCTTGAGAGATGCATGTAAACATCTTATTTTAGATTTATTTAGATTAGAAATTGCATAAGAAACATGCCAAAATTTTGATGTGGTGGGAGATGATTTGTTGAAAATGGAGATGTTGTGTTTGAGGTTGAGTGTTCCATTACTCCCACATGCTTGTGCCTTAATTATTTCCCTTCAAGATGTAATCCCATTAAGGAGGAGGCCTTTTTCTAAGCAAGGTTTTTTATTGTAAAATTTTGCCCATTGAAGGTAAAATTTAAAACTTTTGATGGTGTTCTCACATATGACTCAGAAAAGGGTAAGGGGGGCAAATAATGTGATGCCTTTCTAATAGTTTTTCAATTGTCCCACATTTAATGTAGGATCCCAT
The DNA here is from genome assembly GCF_041138505.1 of Cibotium barometz. Classification (NCBI taxonomy): domain Eukaryota; kingdom Viridiplantae; phylum Streptophyta; class Polypodiopsida; order Cyatheales; family Cibotiaceae; genus Cibotium; species Cibotium barometz. Next base: position 5,830,344 of record NC_141101.1, on the reverse strand, counting down.
TTAAGTTATTGAGCTTCTAAGACCATGGATAATGTGTCAATTTAGGATTGGGATGAATCAACATCCCTAACTTAAAGAGCTACGGTGACCTTAGTCACTAAATTGTGGTAGCAAGTTTGAATGCTTGATTATGAGATTTATTTTTTATTTTGACATAGTATTGTGAGCATGTAAGAATTTTAAAAAAAATTGAAAACATAAAATTTGGCCCCTTGAAAACACTTTATTTTTCCTTGGCTATTAATAACCTCACTACTTTACCCTAATCTAGTTTATATGGTGATCCTTTCTTCCCTTCTTCTATACTATACTACTACTCTTCTATATACACACACACACACACACACACACACACACACTACTACTACTACTGCTACTGCTACTGCTACTGCTCTACGGCTACTACTACTGCTACTGCCACTGCTCTACTGCTACTGCTCCTCCTCTATACCATACTAGTATATATATATATTGTTGCCTGTTGTTGTTGTACTACTGCTACTACTATTCCTCCTACTCCTAGTACTATTATACATCTTATTTGAGGGTTAGGGGTGTGTGTGTGTGTGTGTGTGAGAGAGAGAGAGAGAGAGAGAGAGAGAGAGAGAGAGAGAGAGAGAGAGAGAGAAGGTTAGAGAGAAGGTTAGAGAGTTAGCGAGAGAGAGAGAGGGGGGGATTAGAGAGAGTTAGAGAAAGGTAAAGAGAGAGGGAGTCATGGAGGAGTAATAATAAGTGTTAGAGAGAGAGAGAGAGAGAGAGAGAGAGAGAGAGAGAGAGAGAGAGAGAGAGAGAGAGTTAGCGAGAGAGAGAGAGGGGGGGGGACTAGAGAGAGTTAGAGAAAGGTAAAGAGAATGAGTCGGGGAGTAATAATAAGTGAGTCAGGGAGTAATAATAAGTGTTAGAGAGAGAGAGAGAGAGAGAGAGTTTAGAGAGTTAGCGAGAGAGAGGGGGGGGATTAGAGAGAGTTAGAGAAAGGTAAAGAGAGTGAGTCAGGGAGTAATAATAAGTGTTAGAGAGAGTTAGGGAAAGGTAAAGAGAGTGAGTCAGGGAGTAATAATAAGTGTTAGAGAGAGAGAGAGAGAGAGAGAGAGAGAGAGAGAATTACTTCTATATCTTATTTGGGAGCTGCCACCACGAGGTAGCTCCTAACTGTGCCCCATGTTTGCAACTCCTCCTTTCTTCTCTTCTTCTCTATGTACTATACTACTACTCTTCTATACCATACTATCTTTTCTATATCTTATTTGGGAGCTGCCGCTTATAGCTACTCTTAGCTGCCTCCCATGTGGAAGCTTCTCCTTTTTTCTCTTCTTCCATACTACTACTACTACTACTACTACTACTACTACTCTCTTCTTCCATACTACTACTACTACTACTACTACTACTACTACTACTACTACTACTACTACTACTACTACTACTACTACTACTACTACTACTACTACTACTCTCTTCTTCCATACTACTACTACTACTACTTATCTTATTTGGGAGCTAAGAGTTACAACATGGAGACTCCTAGAGCTACCCCACATTTGCAGCTCTTCCTTTCTTCTCTTCTTCTATACTGCCACTCTTTTATACCATACTACTATATGTGTGTGTGTGTGTGTGTGTGTGTGTGTGTGTGTGTGTGTGTGTGTGTATACACACACACGTACTACACCTACTATATATATATATTAACACTCTTCTATACCATACTACTATATATATGTGTGTGTATATATATACACACAGTACACCTACTATATATATATAGATATCTTATTTAAGGGTTAGATTAGAGGGTCAAAGAGTTTTAGAGAGAGAGAGAGAGAGAGAGAGGGTTAGAGGGAGAGAGAGAGAGAGAGAGAGAGAGAGTTAGAGGATTAGAGAGTTCGAGAGAGGTAAAGAGTGTTAGAGAGAGAGAGGGGGTTAGAAGTGAAAGAAAGAGAGTTAGAGACCGAGTAACTTCTTCTATATCTTATTTGGGAGTTGCCACACGTGGTGGTTCCTAGCTGCCCCATGTGGTAGCTCCTCCTTTCTTCTCTCCTTCTATACTACTACTACTCTTTTGTATTATACTATTACTCTTCTATACCATACTACTATATATATGTGTATATATATAGTTCTTCTATATCTTATTTGGGAGCTACCACATGGCGGCTCCTAGTTGTGCCCCCATGTGGCAGCTCCTCCTTTCTTCTCTTCTTCTATGCTATACTACTACACTTTTATACCATACTACTATATACATACCTCATTCAATGGTCCTCCACTTGGCTCTCCCTCACATGCATGTAGTTCTTTAACCTTGAAGAATCTTTCATACCTCTTCGTTAGTGGTTATTCAATTATGGTGGTTGTGGCCCTCAGTAACGAAGCCCTCAAATGTCCAAGCTCAAGAACTCATGGGCATTCCACATTCTATCATGCTAATGAGTGACCTCAATTGGTCCAAAACACCAAAATTTTCATTATGTATGCATGAAGTCTTACATGATCACATTTGCTTACATACAATGACCAATGTTATCACAATTCCCTTTACATCACCTTGCACTCCTTTGTTATTAGTAACAACTGCTTAGCCAAGAATTGCTCTTTGAATTACTAAATCGTGGTAGCAAGTTTTAATGCTTGATTATGAGATTTATTTTTTATTTTGACATAATATTGTGAGCATGTAAGAATTAGAAAAATATTTTGAAAACATAACATTTGGCCCCTTGAAAACACTTTATTTTTCCTTGGCTATTAATAACCTCACCACTTTACCCTAATCTAGTTTATATGGCGATTCTTACATTGCATCACATCATAAAGTCTGTAATCCTTGCTAAGTGCAATTAATGAATTGAAGAGTGCTAATTCAATCTTGATGATGTGCTTATGTGGCGGATGAACCTTCATCTCTTCTATATCTTATTTGGGTCACCACATGATGGCTCCTAGCTACCCAATGTGGCATCTTCTCCTTTCTTCTCTTCTTCTATACTATACTACTACTTTTCTATATCATACTATATATATATATACACACACACACACACACACACACACATTACTACTACTACTCTATACCATACTAGTGTATATATATATATATATATATATATATATATATATCTTATTTTAGGGTTAGGTGTGTGTGTGGTGAGAGAGAGAGAGAGAGAGGGGGGGGGGGGGAGATTAGAAAGAGTTAGAGAAAGGTAAAGAGAGTGAGTCAAGGAGAGTAATAATAAGTGTTAAAGAGAGAGAGAGAGAGAGAGAGAGAGAGAGAGAGAGAGAGAGTGAATTATCTTATTTGGGAGTTGCCACGAGGTAGCTCCTAACTGTGCCCCATGCTTGAAACTCCTCCTTTCTTCTCTTCTTCTCTGTACTATACTACTACTCTTCTATACCATACTATCTTTTCTATATCTTATTTGGGAGCTGCCACTTATAGCTGCTCCTAGCTGCCTCCTATGTGGTAGCTTCTCCTTTCTTCTCTTCTTCTATACTACTACTACTACTACTACTACTTATTTGAAGGTTAGATTAGAGGGCTAGAGAGAGAGAGAGAGAGAGAGAGAGAGAGAGAGAGGGTTAGAGAGAGAGAGAGAGTCAAGAGGGTTAGAGGGAGTGTTAGAGAAAGATAAAAGAGGGTGAGTTAGAGAGAAACAATGTGTTAGAGAGAGAAAGAGGGGTATAAAGAGAGAGAGAGAGAGTGTTAGAGAGAGAAAGAGAGTTAGAGAGAGTGAATTACTTTTATATCTTATTCAGGAGGTGTCACGTGGTAGCTTCTCCTTTCTTCTCTTGTTCTATATTATATTGTTACTCTTCTATACCATAGTATTATATATATGTGTGTGTGTGTGTGTGTGTATGTATGTATGTATATATAATTTGAGGGTTAGAGAGTTAGAGAGAGAGAGAAAGAGAGAGAGAGGTAAAGAAAGTGAGTTAGAGAGAAACAATGAGTGTTAAAGAGAGAGAGGGTTAGAAAGAGAAAGAAAGAGAGTTAGAGAGAGTGAGTTACTTCTATATCTTATTTAGGAGTTGGGAGTTGTCATGTAGTAGCTCCTAGATGCCCCATGTGGTAGTTCTTTCTTCTCTTCTTCTATGCTATACTACTACTCTTCTATAACATACTACGATAAATATATACTACTACTATTACTACTATATATATATTATTTGGAGTTAGAGAGAGAGAGAGAGAGAGAGAGAGAGAGAGAGAGAAGGTTATAAAGTTAGAGGGTTAGAGAGAGAGTTAGAGAAAGGTAAAGAAAGTGATTTAGAGAGAAATAGTAAATGTTAGAGAGAGAGAGAGAGAGAGAGGGTTAGAAAGAGAAAGAAAGAGAGTTAGAGAGAGTGAGTTACTTCTATATCTTATTTGAGAGCTGAGAGTTACAACGTGGAGACTCCTAGAGCTGCCCCACGTGTGGAGCTCTTCCTTTCTTCTCTTCTTCTATATTGCCACTCTTTTATACCATACTACTATATGTGTGTGTGTGTATACACACGTACTACACCTACTATATATATATATATATATATATATATATATATTAACACTCTTCTATACCATACTACTATATATGTGTGTGTATATATATACACACACTAAACCTACTATATAGATATCATATTTAAGGGTTAGATTAGAGGGTCAGAGAGTTAGAGAGAGAGAGAGAGAGAGAGAGAGTTAGAGAGAAACAATGAGTGTTAGAGAGAAACAATGAGTGTTAGAGAGAGAGAGTTAGAGAGAAACAATGTGTTAGAGAGAGAGAGAGAGAGGTTTATAAGTGAAAGAAAGAGGGTTAGAGAGAGTGAGTCACTTCTTCTATATCTTATTTGGGAGTTGCCACGTGGTGGCTCCTAGCTGCTCCATGTGGTAGCTCCTCCTTTATTCTCTTCTTCTATACTATGCTACTAATCTTTTATATTATACTAGTACTCTTCTATACCATACTACTATATATATGTGTATATATATAGTTCTTCTATATCTTATTTGGGAGCTACCACATGGCGGCTCCTAGTTGCCCACATGTGGCAGCTCCTCCTTTCTTCTCTTCTTCTATGCTATATGTTAGAATTTCGTGGTGCTCATGCTAGATCAAAGATGTGGAGGAGAAAGACTCACAAAATACAAGAAAATATCTTGCTTATTAAGTTGCTCAAAATACAACTAGGCTTCTTGCTCCATACAACAATGCCTTCTAGCTCCACCTTTAAATAGGTGAGCTAGTGGACCATAAGTCCATTCACACACACACCCTTCTCCTCCCCTTTTACAAAACCTTAGTCTCTTAATATCCCCCCTCAATACCAACTATGAAAGAAAATTGGAATAGGTGGTATTGGACATAGGTTGCCTTTATAACATTAGGCGTACAAGGTTAGGAATATAGGTGTGGTTACATTGAGATTTAAAACAATTTCTCAATGGAGTTAGAGGCTGATACAAAGTTAGCCTTTGACTCTTTGTTAGGACATTTAGAAGTGATATGTCCCGTTTGTTTACACTTGTCACATTTCATTTTGTTGGGATATTTGATCCAACAATTATTTGCCAAATGACCCACCTTTTTGTAATGGACACATCTTACTTTGATCACTTGATGTGACAAAGCTTGTTTGATATTCGATGAAGTTGTTGCATTTGAAGATTCAGCTCCTCCCTTTGGCCTTTTTTCTTCATAAGACAAGATTGAATGACTTCTTCAAGGGTGGGATTAGGTATGTTCTTCAGGGTGGTGACTAAGGTGGGGTACACCTTCTTGACTGCTTTTAGCAAAACAGCCACCACTGCATCATCTTCATCCATTCTCGCATTCACTGATGCAAGTTGAGCCATAAGGCCTTTCAAGTGAGAGATGAAGGCTCCAATGCCGTCTCCCTCTTTGAGTTCCAAGCTGAAAAATTCAATTTTAAGTGAGATTTTGAAATTCTTACCACGAGCTCCATAGAGCTTATCAAGCTCATCCCATTTCTCCTTTGCAGTCGGAAGCTGGTCCACATGGTGAATGAGAGCCTCATCAAGATGAAGCATGATGATGGCTTGTGCCCTCTCATCATCTTCAATATCTTCAGCCTTAGTTCGATCAATAACCTTAGTGCCGGAGATGAATGGCCAAAAACCTTTGGACATCATCTTGTACTTGACAAGGACTTGCTAAGTGTGGAAGCCCTCTCCTGAGAACTTCTTAATTTGGGTGTTGTCCTTTGACATTGGGTATTGAAGGAGATTACTAGAGAATAATGGGCTGATTTATAAAGAAGAAAAAAACCAGAATTTTTTGATATTTTGGCTTAAGTGGAAAGAGAAAGGCTTATGAGAGTGCAACAACCCTTAATCAAGCCAAGGATGTTGCATAAAAAGGAGATTAAGATGGTAAATTTTATGGTTTTATCACTTAGGGTTTGTGCCCACCCACTAATTCTGATGGAGATTAGCTTCATTAGTGTCAAAGAACACTTTGTTTGGTGATTAAGATCACCATTAGTATTTAAAAACATGATTAATACTTAAGAGCACATTTCTAGCATTTAATGATACTTGTATTGGTGATTAGATTCACCATTAGTGTTTAAGAACACTCTTAGTGTTTAGAAACACTTTGGAATGACTCCCTTTTACTGGATTAGAAGCTTCATTAGTGTTAATCAACACTATTAGTGCTTATAAGCACACTTTGAAAGAGCTTTGTGCACTTGAAGATGTTGATGGACCTTGATGAGAATGAGGCTCATGAATACCTCATGGTGTATGTCCACCACTTCAAACTCAAAAATGGGATTTGCAACAAGCCCTCACAAGAGCACTTTAGTGATTAGAGCAAAGAGGAGAGGATTAGAGCAAAAAAAAGCTTGATTTTGAAGCTTTAACGGAAGCTTCAATGGCTTGATAGGAGAGCAGCCTGGTTTTTCTCTTATTGCGAGCGCTTGGAGCAGCCATTAGGGCTAAGATTTGAACTGTAGACTCTTGAGACTATGGGCTTCAAAAGCCCTAAGCCCACACAGCCTACAATCGCCTACACACGGCGTATTGCTGTACGACATCCAGCAGTGCAAAAAACGGCGCCGGCCTGCTCAGACAGCAATGCCACGACAGAGAAAGGTTAATTCGTTTGATAAGCAATACGTCCCCCCTGAGCGCCAAACGTCCTCTTCAAGTTCTTAGTTGAGAGCTCCCCGAGTTGTTGCCTCCACGAGTTGCTAGAGCTGCTCCACTGGCAGGAGGTTCAGCTCCACAAAGAAAAAAATAATAGTGTTGACCTATTCTACACCACAAAAGTGACCTAAGTAACCAAGGCTCTAGATACCATGTTAGAATTTCGTGGTGCTCATGCTAGATCAAAGATGTGAAGAAGAAAGACTCACAAAATACAAGAAAATATCTTGCTTTTATTAAGTTGCTCAAAATACAACTAGGCTTCTTGCTCCATACAAAAATGCCTTCTAGCTCCACCTTTAAATAGGTGAGCTAGTGGACCATAAGTCCATTCACACACACACCTTTCTTCTCCCCTTTTACAAAACCTTAGTCTCTTAATACTATACTACTACACTTTTATACATACTATGATATATATACCTCATTCGATGGTCCAACCTCAAGAACTCATGGGCATTCCACATTCTATCATGCTAATGAGTGACCTCAATTGGTCCAAAACACCAAAATTTTCAACAGCTCGAATCTAACAGAAAAAATATCAAGTTTGCTCGTCTTTGAATTTGTTTCTTCCACAAGATTGATTTTCAAGGGTTTAATCTTCTTGCTTATTTGTGCAGGCTACATCTCAGATCACTGTGTGCTTTGACATCGATGCGAATGGTATCCTGCATGTCTCTTTAACAAAGCGGACTATCTGTATGCTCACGATCAAATCCAAACAGAAAGCATTTCGACATCTATTTGAATGGAACATTCAGCTTGAACCACAACGATGGCACTATTCAACGTTGACATTATCAAGCCGCTCCGTCTCAGATAATTGCAAAAAAAATACAGCATTACATTGTGCGTCTGTGAAGGCAGGTTGCCATAGCCAGGATTTGCAGAAAAAATTGGGGAAGAAATCAAGAATAGAAGGAAAAGAACTGCCCCAAAAAAATCAGATTCGAAAATTATAGTGGCTAGACAGAAACATGGACTTGTGCAGAAATGATGCTAAACCTGCAGATCTAGGGTTTCCATCAAGAAATGACTAAATCTTGCAAGAAAAGCATGGAAATAGGAGATAAGGGGATGAAAACCACTGAAAGAGATTGGAACACTCATTAAGTGGAGTTTGCACGCTTGCACTCAATAGAGGAGGGCACACTCTTTTTCTCAAGTGGGAGTAACCAAGACTAGAGAGAAAACTGTAATTGTGATTATTGATTAGTGACCAATTAGCCTTATTTTCACTATTATACATGGCTGCCTTTTTCATACTACACTTAAAAGTGTACATAGGCATGCCCAACCTTCTTCCAAGCCCTTGCTCCATTCACATACACTTAAACCCTTGGCCTTGGGCCCAATTTACCCATGAGATCCTTCTAGTCTTGGCCTTGTGAAGAACCATAAATGAGGTAAACAATTGTAAATGTGATCCTTATGTTTGTTGTGCACTCCAACATCCATACTGTCACAAAAGAAAATAACATAGTAAAGAAGCATATGAGAAAAGTGGTCAATACAAAGAAGACTAGCATGGTTCATGTTCTAAGGTCAATATTCCAATGCCATGAGTGAAAATATATAAAGGTGGAGAGTTAGCATACTCCAAAAATCTATAAAATATATGAGAACACGAACTTCCCTTTTAAACAATGGTCAACAATCAACAATCCATGGTCAATGGTTGATGAGAAATAATAAGCAAAAGAAGAAACCTAACCTTAAATTGGACTCCGATCACGAAGCGGTCAACCCCTAACACATTTCAACACTAGCATTTCAAGAGTAGCAGTCCTTGTGAAGATCGTCCTTCTTGATTTTATTATTGCAAGATAGATCTCTATGTCATTTGGTACATGCACCACGCCATAACAAAAACAACAATCAATGGAAATACTTGATTTCCTAAATAAAGATATGTTAAATTCATCAAGAGAACACTAACACATTCCTTTCATTAGCATCACATTCCTGATACTTCTATATCCACATATGAGAAAATCTAGTGGGAAAGAGTTGGCACGCTTCCTCTCCAAAAATTTGCCGAGAGAAAAAACCTTCCCTATTAAGGAGTGGTGTTGAGAAAGAGCAATGATGGTCTTTTTGTTATGTACTTTTCATATTTTGTTATGTATTTCCTATGTTTCAATGCCTTTGTGACCTGGATTACTTTGGGCACAGAGCGCGGATGTAAGCTCCTTGCAAGTTACCTTGGTGCCCTATCTCCTCCGTAGGAACCTGTTGGCTCCTAGTACAGCTTGTGCCTACACAGCAAAGCACTCCCATACTTTTGCATCTTGAGAGAGAGCTCTCCAAGGCTTCATCCACAATCTCGTAGCCCCTGTATTTCCTTGAAATTGCTACATAGCACTCTCAATAATCTGATACATGTATGTTGAATTACAACCCTAATTACAACAATTAGATGATTCTCATAGAAATAGCATAAACAAGAAAACCCATAAAAACCATAAGAGGGCTTGCTTCAATTGAAGCCATCCAATCGAAGTGTAGCCTCCTCTTGGTTTGCACCACACTTTCTTCAAGCCCCAATTAGCATTTTCTTGAATCCTGGCCTCCTACACATGCCTGGCCACACCTCCTTGCCCGGCCATAGATTACTCTAAAATCCCTCTTTGGGCCTTCCATAATTAAATGTTCAATTGATGCCTTTGAGCATTCTCTAAACCTCCCATCTTCACATTGGCCACCTCAACTGCTGGTTAAGCTCTCTAAATCCCAACTCTAAATTCCCAAAGCTTAACAAAATCAATTCTAAGTTCCCAAAAGTGACCCTGTCACTAGGGGAATCCCGTCAATACAAAATAAGTAACATGACATCATGTGGCCCTTCAGTGTTTCTACAGAAGGTCTAGCACGCCCTCACCAGTGTTGAAGGCCAGCTTTAAGAGTCCTTGCAACCACATCCCCATCTTCACAATGGTGTCGTGCACCACCCCAACCTTCTATGCAAAAAGAGCACCTCACAGGTCATGTTGGCAAAAAGGCCCACACCTCAACATACAGTGCATAAAGAGTGGCCATCCCACATCACAATCCAACAATCCAGCAGTGTCAAGCTGATGAGATATCAAAAGCGTTGCGGGATGTGTAACCTGCATTACCCAAGTGATTACAAAGAGAGCAACTACCCCCTTAAGAGGTCTTGTTGGCAAAAGATAATCACCTCAACACCCACCCATTGTGCAATAGGTGGCAGGACCTGTGGGAGAAGATTAAATCAAAATCAGAACAGGACATAACAGGGTATAGAGTAACAACATATGAAGACAGAAACCACCAATAGTTATATTTCTTGACATATTTCAACGCTTCAAAGTTCTATTTTCTGGAACACAATTAACTTCAACGAGGGATGAGGCAGGCAATTATGTCCAAGGCAACTTTTCCCTACTCACAACGTCTAGCTTCTATCCTATTAACTCTTTTAGCATACACTAAGAGAGACACTGTTTAAACTTCTAACATGTGATCATATGAGGACACACCGCTTATGCCAGTTTTGCAATTAAGAAGGATGGCCAAAATAGACCTTATATACATTAAAATGCTATGAGACTGCTGTAAAGCCAATTTGCCTATATTCTGTACAGATGAGATACAGTCAATGAAGACACCTCTCTGTGTCTGATTGTCAGGTTTATTAAAATGCCAAGAACAGTTGTTGGTCTAGATAAGGGGCACAGCATGGTACAATATGGCATCAAAAACTGTAAGCTACTAATGGCTGCTGGATCCAACAAGTACCAAAAGAAACTTTTTGTAGCTACCAGATGTATCAGATGATATCATCTCTTCCAGCGATCTCTTGTACTTGCGAATGAACTCTGATTTGATGTATTGCATGTCAAGCTCAGCTCGTGTTACAATCACACGGATCAGCGTCTCATCATCTGTTCCCATTCCCTTCATTGATTTGTATAACACCTACAAGACAATTATCTTTGTATATAATCATAGCATGGTAAAGACTAATCAGAAGAACATGTAGATGTTGAAGGAAGAAGAACCACACTATCTGAACTCACCTTTGCAAAGTACTTTGCTGGATAATGCACACACTTGACTATTGCCCTCAATGCATTCAAAAAATTTCCAGATGTTTCTCGCTTCATGGCCTACTTATTTTAAAAAACATAGTCATTACCAATAGAGTAACATATCAGCATAGAACTAAGACAGCAATTCTGATAGGCTTTCAAGGTCGTTCCCTTGCAAAAGTCATACTATCCCAATAAGTAGAGTAGAGCATCATAAACCTTCTCGATATCATGGCCATAGGTCTGCTTGTATATATCGAAAGAGGCATTCAGCTGTGCTGAGCTTCGTGTGCTTAGGATGGTGATGATGCCTGCCTCATCAGTGCCCAACCTGCCTTCGCCAGCTTTGTAAAGTTCCCTGGCATCTGCTTGTGCAAGGTGCATGTCAACTTGAGGAGTTTCTGGCCTGTAGTTGTTCAGGTAGGCCAGAAGAAGCTGCAACAAAGCATGAAATTTTGGGTTGAGAATCCAAAACTTGCACACTCCACATTATTAACCTCAGGTAGTCTTTGTTCAAATCACAATAAGGAGGCTTATGTACATTTGACTCCGTGTTTGTTTCATATAGTGGTCGTTGGAAGAAGAGTGTGATAAAGCCCTATCAAAATCTAAAATGCCTCGAGACCACCAAATTTGGTTGTCTTCTAAAAAAGGGACAAAATGGTATGGACTTTTCCTTCCCAAGGCACCCCCTATCAAAATCTAAAATACTTTAAGATCACCAAGTTTGGTCCAGTTCTAAAAATGGCCCTCTTCTAAAGAAGGGACAAAATGGCATGGTTTTCTCCTTTCTGAGGCAGCCCTTACTAGACCAACTGCCCATCAACACTGATTTGAAAGGATTTTGTGGGCCGACGACACCCCCCCCCTATATATATATATATATATATATATATATATATGTATGTATGTATGTATGTATGTATGTATGTATGTGTAGGCTGCCCAACTTCCATGTGGTGAAGGTGATTAACAAAGTTCAGACATAAGGCAGCCTGGCTAACAAGCTCAAAATGAGAACTTGTGTGTGCATGTTTCCTCACAAAAAAAAAACCAAAAAAGAAAAAAAGGTTCAAAATGAGCATGTGCACCGACCAACGAGTGAAAAAGGAGCTTAGAGACACTATTATCTAAAAGTGCATGTCCAATAATTGTCAAAAGAGCTTAGGCATACTATGGTAGCTCAAGTTAAAATTTTTAAAAAAATACCTTCCTATAATCCCCGCTTGTATCTGCTGCAATGTCTTCATCAAGAGATCGCTGAAACCTCACATTGTAAGCATGCCGGATCACCTGCAGCTGTGATCCTGTCCTTGTGCAGATTAGCTCAATCAAGGCCATGTCCTTCGTGTCCCATCCCTTGAGAGCATCCCGTATGATGATTGCATCCCTCTCGGCTGCATCATACATCCATAAAAGCACCGCTCTCTGCATGTCAAAAAGTGTGACAATGTAAGATAAAAGAGCTGTAAAAACATGTGTAAATTAACAATAATGGGATTCTGCTTCAAGTTAATTGCATCATTTTACCTCAAAATTGCCCCGGAGCTCTGACTTCAATCTGTGTAGAAGATCATCTGCATATAGGTTTCGGTATGCTTGGCGTAACTCATGCCGCTGTACATAGTTGCGATGGCCGAGAATCTCAATTACCTTTTTGTCGTCGCAGCCGAAACCTGCTTCATTTTGCAGATTACTATATTTTCCATGGCACTTAAGGTTTTCCATGCCACCAAATTTGACAAATGCTAGGGTTTGTCAGAATGCGCAGTGGAGATGATGACCAAATCTGGGAACACAAGAGCAAATGCAATGCAGAAAGCAACAGCACAAGAGAGAGAGAGATAGAGGCGTGTAACTCTGCTCTATATACACAAAGAAGATCCCGAAGTGATACACAATGTGGCAAGGGCTGTGGGGCCATTTTATATGGCCCCCATACAGCAGTCGGCCTGCAGCAAAGGCAGCCGACAGGCTCAGAATCTCCACGACCAGCCACATATACCAGTCAGCCAGCTGTCCTGAGTTGGCCAGCACACAACTGAGGTCGGGTACTTGCAGGTACAGTCGGCCAGAAGATAGAGCCTCCTGCCAGCTCAGGACTGCCATCCAAGCCACATAAAAATGGAAAAAAATATGGGGAAAAATACGGGGAGTGAGGAAAAATGAGAACACCTCTACAAGGGCGGGCACACCCACAACAAAGGCCCTGGTGTCAACATAAAGACAGGAGATGACTTCTAACACCCCCTCTCAGCTCCTGGCTATGAAACCAACCACATGGAGCTGGGGTGCCGCCTGAGCAAATCCTGAGATAGCGACTTCGTGAAGAGATCCACCGTACTGTCCTCCGTCGAACAGAACTCTAGCAAGATGTCATCAGCAACGATCTGTTTACGAACAAAGTGCCTCTGGATGACCATGGGTTCCTCCAGTGGAAGCCCAATCCTGCAATGCAACCTCTGCATCCACACCACCTCACAAGCAGCATCACAAGCAGCCCGGTACTCTGCCTCTGTCAACGACAAGGCAAAAGATGACTGCCTCTTACTGCTCCATAAAACTTCTCCTAGGCCTGAAGTAGATCTCCTCGTGTCCGGATCTCCTCCCCAAGCTGAGTCACTCCAACCGTGGAGTCGGACTCCATCAATCAATCCCCCTCCTGTGTAAAAGAGTCCATGATCCTTCACATGCCGCAGAAACCACACGATACGCAATCCTACCTCCCAAAGAGTCATCTCCAACCATGAGCTCAACTGCCTCATCAGGCAAGAAGCTCCTGTCCAATCTGGTGTCCATCAACCAAATCAAGGAACCAATCTGCTTCCGAGTCAAAGAGGCATCACACTGCTCACTCACAAGGATCAACACCTGTTACGGTGGAAAGCCAAGTCCTGGAAACCTGCTCAAGACCATGCAAGGCCTTCTGAAACTTGTCAACCACCCCCTCTGAATCCGGAACCACAAAGCCTGGAGAAACCACCTCCTTCTGTAAGTAATCAACTACCACCTGCCTGGCTTTCCGAGAGGTCCCCGTGGAACGAACATCCTCATCTACAGGAGTTTCTTTGTACCGAATACTGCGAGACATCAGAGCATAAGTTACCTGTTCAGTTTCCTCTAACTGACGAACACAAGAACCACCAACATCAGTACTGGAAAGTTCCTGCCAACTGCTGCCATCAACTGGCAAGCTATCCATCATATGATCCCGGAAAGCCTGCACCTGTAGCATATCCACACTTAAGTGGCCATTACCAGACTGCCACTCATCACAATCCTGAGGACCTAGGAGAGAGAGTGCTAAAAGCTTGTCGACTCCATTCTCCACTCCACCTTCCCAAACCACCTGGCCTGTTGCTTTGTCCCGGAGAGCAACAAATGCTCATCAAACTCCACCCGTACGCCAGTCTTGCAAACCTGATGCACTGACAAAACAGATGAAAACCAAATGGCCATGTCCTCGGACGATATCTCCTTCCCAGCCTGAAGAACTTCCTGCTGAAGAACCTGCAGCTTGTTAATATGCTCCCGCATTGTCAACGACTTTGCAGGGCTCATAACCCGCATCTGTACTTCCAAGGAAATCCTCTTCATGGGCGATACCCTGTTGTAAAGAGAAGCCAAATGCTGCCATATACCTCTGGCCAGCGTCATATGCTTTACATGATTGATTACCTACGATGTGCAGTTGAGGAAGATAAACGAACGGACCCTGGCGTTGACACGATCCCACATCTGTGCCTGTGCCTCCCGGACCTTTCGGATCGACGGTAACTCCCCTTTCTCTACTTCCGGCCGTGGAACCCCAACAACGATGAAATCAGTGAGGTCGTAAGACTCCAGAACAGATTCCATCATAACCTTCCATATGCCGTAGTTGTTCCCGTCCAACTGACGGTCCACCGGGAACGTGGGGAGTGTAGGGATCTTCACATGCCTATCAGCCATCTCTAACCGATTTGCCATTGCGGGGATGTACTCTGAAAAAGGGTGGGTGGGTGGGAACAAAGAAGAACTTACACCTGCAACAAGTGGCTGTCCAGCAAATCAACCCGCCGTCCTCTTGCTTCTCCTCTTCCCAAACAGTCTCATAGTGTCCACCAATCACCAACACACAAGTCTCCCTCTTGCTCACACAAGTCCCAAGAACTATCTGGAGCCTAGGGCTCTGATACTATGTCTGAATGCGCAGCGGAGATGATGACCAAATCTGGGAACACGAGCAAACGCAATGCAGAAAACAACAGCACGAGAGAGAGAGAGAGAGAGGCGTGTAACTCTGCTCTATGTACACAAAGAAGATCCCGAAGTGATATACAATGTGGCAAGGGCTGTGGGGCCATATTATATAGCCCCCACACAGTAGTCGGCCTGCAGCAAAGGCAGCCGACAGGCTCAGAATCTCCACGACCAGCCACATATACCAGTCGGCCAGCTGTCCTGAGTCAGCCAGCACACAACTGAGGTCGGGTACTTGCAGGTACAGTCGGCCAGAAGATAGAGCCTCCTTCTAGCTCAGGACTGCCATCCAAGCCACATAAAAATGGGAAAAAATACAGGGAGTGATGTCAAATCCCCACGGATCCCCTCGTGATCGATCTTGGTTCGAAACTCGAATCCTGCAAACAAACGAACAACAAACAAGCAAGGGGTTGCAGGCCTGACTCACCTCCCAACCATGACAGCCGTGGGCAAGCCCACAGTCTTAATACCGCCACGAAGCTGCCCTCGTGGGCCTCGAGACTGCTGTCGGTCTCGGCTGCGTAAAGCAGGTGCACGTCTGCACTAGATCCAGGCTCCAAGACCATAGAGCTCTCACAAACTCGCGAGACTCTCTATAATACAATAACTAACCTTGGCCACCCTTTTATAGGCTCTTGGCCGGTCATCAGGCATCCACACTTGGCTGCCCGCTCGTCCATACTTGGGTGCCCGCCCGTTAGTATTTCCCTAACTCAGCTCGTCAATCAGCATGCCTAGTTCCAAGCTTCCCCAAGCCTCGAAACTAGTCTTGCATGCGTATAGCACACGGTAGATACACACTGTGCACATGACAAGTGAGGAAAAATGAGAAAACACCTACAAGGGCAAGCCCACCTGTCAAAATACGCAGCGGAAATGATAACCAAACTTGAGACCACAAGAGCAAGTAGAGTGCAGAAAATAGACAGCACAAGAGAAGGAGAGAGATAGGCGTATAACTCTTCTCTATACACAAATCCCGAGAAATTACTGAATGAGTACAATGTGGGGCGATGGGGCCTATTTATATGGCCCCATCATGCAGTCGGCCAGCACTAGTGGCCCTCACGACTGGGCACATCCAGTCGGCCAACAGAGAAAAATACCACGACCCCTCGTGATGAAGTCCGCCAGCTCCTGGTACACATGAGTGCAGTCGGCCAGCATCAAAGGCTCCTGCCAGCCTGTGGCAGCCACCCACATCATGGAAAAAATGGGAAAAAAATACGGGGAGTGAGGAAAAACGATAAAACACCTATACAGGGCGGGCACACCCACAACAAAGGCCCTGGTGTCTGATAAAGACAGGAGATGACTTCTAACACCCCCTCTCAGCTCCTGGCTGTGAAATCAACCCAAGGGAGCTGGAGTACCGCCTGAGCGTAGCCTGAGGTAGAGACTTCGTGAAGAGGTCCGCCGCATTGTCCTCCATCGAACAATAAAGTAGCAAGATGTCACTAGCCAAGATCTTCTCACGTACAAAGTGATACTGTATCTCTATGTGTTTGGTCCGGGCATGGAAGACCGGGTTCCGAGTAATAGCTATACAACTCTGGTTATCGCATTGGACGACTGTGGGCTCCTTCTGTGGAAACCCAATCTCACCTAGCAGCCTCCGCAACCACACAACCTCGCAAGCAGCACCACAAGCAGCCCGGTACTCTGCCTCTGTCGAAGTAACGGCAATAGTTGGCTGCCTCTTACTGCTCCAAGAAACTGCTCCTGAGTCGAGGGTAAAACTGTATCCTGAAGTAGATCTCCTCGTGTCTGGATCTCCTCCCCAATCTGAGTCACTCCAACCTTGGAGTTTGACTCCATCCCCTCCTGTGTAAAAGAGTCCTAGATCCTTCGTACTCTGCAGATACCGCAAGATCCGCAATCCTGCGTCCCAATGAGACTTCAATGGCATCTGCATAAAAGAGCTCAACAGCCCCACGGAGAGCTCAAGTCCAATCTGGTGTTCAGCAACCAGATCAATGAACCAACCAACTTCCGATACTGCGAGGCATCAACTGGCTCACAAGGATCATTAACGGTTAACTTTGTGTTTGGGTCCATCGGCGAAGTAATAGGCTTGTAGTTCTCCATCCCAAAGGCCTCAAGCAACTCATGGACATACCGCTGCTGAGAGACAAAAAACCCCCTCTGGGCTTGCCAGATCTCCAATCCCAAAAAGAAGTGGAGTAAGCCTAAGTCGGTCATCTCAAACTCCTTTGACAAGGCAGCCTTCGTCACACCAATGTGCTCCACATGACCGCCGGTGAGAATGAGATCATCCACATAAAGGATGATAATCGTAACCATGACGCGTTCCCGAAAGAGATACAGGTTAGGATCTCCAACCGATCTCTGAAATCCAGTCCAAACAAAGAAGGAATCAATCTTCTGATTCCAAGTCCTGGGAGCCTGCTTAAGACCATACAAGGCCTTACGTAACTTGTAAACCATCCCTTCTGATCCTGGAACAACAAAGCCTGGAGGCTGCTCAACATACACCTCCTCCTGCAGGTCACCATTAAGACAAGGTAGTTGTGTTGAAATCATGGATCAAGCTCCCTAATCAACTACCTAATTAGATCCTAATCCTATACTAACAACAACACTAATCTAAGGTGGATAAAAATGAACAATACTCATGGTGATGAGTGTGAGCTGATTAAGTTTGGACTCAAGTTCAGTTAGGTTATAAGATGTGCTGTCGGTGCAAAGGTATCCTCGTAGTCGATGTCTGCCCGCCGCTGATCATAACCTTTAGCCACAAGTCTGGCTTTGTGTTTGTCCACCGACCCATCTGACGCATATTTGGTCTTAAAGACCCATTTGACACCAATGACTGACCGTTTTGACGGCCTCGATACCAACTCCCATGTGTTGTTCTTCTCGATGGCATCAAGTTCCACCTGCATGGCTTTCCTCCAAGTATCCTGTGAAAGGGCTTCCTTGCCGGAAGTGGGCTCCTTGTCCTACATAATACGAGACATCAGAGCATAGTTTACCTGAAGAAGCTCCGCTGTATTACTTTTGTCTCGAACTCTGTGTGATCTTCGAGGGTCGTCCTCTGTGGTCCACTCGGAGGGTAACTCCGTGACACCTGACTCCCGAAGGGTGTCCAACAACCACCTAGGTACTCGAACAGATCGTGGCGCCTCCTGCGGGGTTGCGGGGGCTCTACTCCAGCTGCGGGCTCAACCTCTTGTGTTGACTGAGGGTGATCAACTGGAGCAATGGTCAAGGAATCATCATCAGACTCTTCTGGATCTCCAAGAAGTGGCGGCTCCTCGACAGTGGATACTGGAACATGCTCATCAAAGACCACATCCCAGCTGACAACAATCTCGTTCCTGTCTAGAGGCCGTGGACGCGGTCAAGGAGGTGGCCGAACAGGTAACCAGAATTATGGCCAGCAGCAGCAGCAACAACAACAGTCCCAGAGTCAACAACAACAACAACAACAACACAGGTGGAAGAGGCAAATTCAGAGGCAGGGGGAGTCAAAGAGGCCGTGGAAATTGGCAAAGGCAATATAATGATGCACGTGAATGCTACTATTGTGGTAAGCCAGGACATGTGCAGTCAGAATGTTATAAGAAGCAGGCTGACATGCAAAATGGGAAAGTGCAGCAAAACAACTATGCATCCTCAAGCAGAAATAATGAGGACAATGAAAGGTTGTTTGTTATGCAGCATGTTGTGAATGCCATGTCTGAAAATGCTGATGCAGCACAAAAAGATGTCCATAAATTTATGTTTGGTACAGTTTAATGCTAAAATCTACATTCAACTTTCATATACATGAATCATGATACATCATGAATGATGAATCCATGATTCAAATTTCATACTGAATCCTGATTCTTAATACATCATACATGATTACAATTTACATCATACAATGATCATACATGTAACATGAATCATGATACATCATACATGATACATGGCAGTCTTCAGGAATCAGGAATTAGATCATAGATGGCAAAAACCCATATAATTATTAATAGCATAACCAGTTTGAAGTTACAAGTTACAACTTACAACATACTAAGCAACATACTAAGCACTAGTGAATAGTGTCAAATGATAAATCTGAAATCTGAAATACAGATGTCTGTACCGAAAGACCAAATACAAAAACTCTGAAAAAACAAATGGTCTCCAATGTCTGGAGTCTGGACTCTCAACTCTAGACTCAAGTGTCAAGAGTCAAGAGTCACTAGTAGTAACTAGTAACTACTCAGCATCATCCTCCTCTGAGGAATGTGAGTCTGTGTCGTAAGAAGATGAAGCCTCAGCCTCAGCCTCAGCACTCGTAGATGCATGATCTGCTGATGTCGGTGCCCGTGATCGTGTCATAGTAGCTGGTGCCATCATCTCCTCATATAGCATGGCATAGATGTCGCGCTCCTCAGCAGGGATCTCTGGTACGTCCTTCACTTTCTCTATGTCGATCTTGTCGACATTCACTTGGCGCGGCTCAATGGGATTGCCTTGCTGCTCAATTAAACGGAGGTTGCAATGACAATACACCAACCGTTCTAATTGAGCAGTGGACAATTTGTTCCTCTTCTTTGTATGGAAGAGGGCCCATGTGCTCCAGTTTCTCTCACATGGACCAGAGCTGCAATCCTGTGAGAGGACTCGTAATGCAAGGCGTTTCTGTCAAAAGATAACAGAAAACTTTATAAATAATAAGAAGAAACAACTTATATAAGTTGTAAGTACTAAGTTGTTACTTCAAAGTGCAAACTTATTACATGTAAGTTGTAACTTGTCAGTGGGCACTTACCAGAACTGGAGTACCGATGCCATATTTCTCCCACCAAGAGACTGGCTGAAGCTGAGTCTCTCTCAAAACTGCAGTGGCTCTCCCAAAGGCATGACTCCCATTCCGAAATACTAGGAGCTCATCCTCTAACTTCCTGAGGAGCTGAACATCACCTCCAGTCCAGGTCTGGATGTAAGACTGCCATCCCTCTTCTAGCTCCTCATTGTTGAACTGCTCCTCATTCCGCCATAGTGGGTGTAGTATATGGGCAACCGCATGGATTGGCCTATGAAACCAATCCCATCTACGGTTCCACACCTCCCTGATGTCCTGGATCCTGTTCAACGACACTTGGAAGCATGGAATTAATATCAATGTATAATGTGGCCACTGGCAACTAAAAGAACAACAATGACATACAATGATACATACCTCTCAGCTGATAGTATAGTGCATCGATCTAGGGCCTCTCCAATGCGGTCCATGAACTCATATAAGAGTCCAAGGGTGCTGCCCTCCATGTCCGTAATGCGAAGCACACTATATATAGGCTGAGTGGCCGTGACAAGTGCAAGGGCCTCAGCCCACCAAGTGTCTCGCATTACCGCGCGCACAAATGCTACTGCCTTGGGATGCTCTCTATCATCCCATGCCATCCACTCCTGAGAGACAACAGTGCGGAGTAAACCTGTACGGACCCGCACAAGCCTCTCAACCACAATGAGCATGTAAGCAAACCTGGTGTTTGAGGGCTTCAACAACTCCAAATCACTGTGTGCACGAAACATAGCTAAAACCTTTGGCCTCTTGGTGACAAACTTCACCATGCTCCGAGAAGTACTAAAGAGGTCGGCAATCCACCCAATTTTGGCCACATCCTCTATCAAGAGGTCCAAGCTGTGTGATGCACATGGAGTCCACACTATCTTTGGAAACTCATCCTCTAACATCCTGCCCATAGATACACAATTTGACCCATTATCTGTAACTACCTGCACTATGTTCTCTGGGCCAATCTCTAGCACTGCCTCACGCAAATGTCTCCATATGAATGCTCCAGTAACAACTGTACCTGGAACCGAGGCATCAATGGCACGCAAAAACATTGTGCCCTTACAACAGGACACCAAAATGTTATATACATTTCTCTTTCTCATGTCTGTCCAGCCATCACAAAGCAATGTGCATCCATATTTCTGCCAGGTTGCCTTCAAAGGCTCCATCTCAAGCTCCACTGCCTTCTTCTCCTTCCTTAAGTGGGTTTTGCGAAGGGACTCATAAGATGGACCCTCCCACTCATACCCAATGCGGCTGATAGCTTTAATGGCCTTCTTCCAACGAGGAGTACGCACGACGTGAAATGACAAAGCGCATTGTATAAACAACTTTGTCAATTCACGTGTGGCCTCCTTGACAGCTTGCTTTTGTATGCCTGCTTTAATGCCTGCCCTCTTTAGAGAAGGCACGGTGGGCAATGAAGATCTGTGGGCTACAGGAATGGAGCTAGACCCACCTGCTTGACTCTGCAAATCATCCTCTGTCCTAGCTCTTTTGGACACATCACCTACAGAATCTGTATCCTGTACATCATCATCAATAGGCTGAATTCCCTTTGCTGCTTCATGTTCTCTCTTCCATTGCTGAAGAGACGCTACAACCTCTCTTGGTACTTGACTGCAAGGGCCAATGCCTTCCCCTCTTACTCCTGTAAAATGGGCCTTTACCCTAATAATAGACCCACCTGACACTTTGGCACAAAAATTGCATTTCCACCTTTCTGTGCCTGAACCCCCATATCTGCTCACAGGAGTTACGTGGTTCCACATGGCATCCTTAGCCCGAGGCATGATGAATGAATGAAGAAATTTGGGCAACCTGGCAAGAAATGCCCAAATTTCAAATCTGAAATTTGGTCCAAAATCAGAAAAAATCAGCATTTAGGGTTATTAAAAACCTGAGAAGCAGGGTGCGTAGGGGCCGGAGGAGTAGGCTTGGTGCGTAGGCAAGGTGTGCATGCACCAATGTAGGCAACCTGGCAAAAAATGCCCAAATTTCAAATCTGAAATTTGGTCCAAAATCAGAAAAAATCAGGATTTAGGGTTAGTACAAACCTGTTACCTACGGTGCGTAGGGGCCGGGGGAGAAGGACTGGTGCGTAGGTAGGGGTGCAAGCAAACCTGGAAGACTTCAAAGGCTGGAAACGTCTCTTTCAAGCGTCACTTTCAAAACTGAAATGCCAGGAGATACTGCATCGTACGTTTTCTATCATAAAAAAAAACTGGCCCAGCAAAAAAACGCGTTTCAAACGTTTGAAACGTTTGCACGTTTCAAACGAGTAGCCTAAAGTTTGAAACGCGTTTTTTTGCAACTATGCTGCTGAGGTCCACACAAGTCTGTGAATCATATCCAACGGTTTCGAAGCCCGCCTGGAAGCCTGCTTCGGAAAGGATTCCCTGTGCTGCTTACCACGTATGCAAGAACTGCAACGTCCTTGCCTACTGCCAACATCTGGCAAGCCAACCACCATCTGGTTTCGGAAAGCTCGCCGCAGTGCGTCCACATTTAAGTGGCCAAAACGAAAGTGCCACAGATCTCCGACCTAAGAACCTGTCAACGAGGAGAGTGCAGAGAGCTTGTAGATATCATTCTCCACACTGCCTTCCCAAACAACCTGGCCAGTCTCACGGTCCCGTAGAGCAACTGAATGCTCCTCAAATTCCACCCGAAAGCCAATCTTGCATACTTCATGCACTGACAGAAGATGAAAACCCAGAGTAGGGACATAAAGAACACGGGAAGCATGCTTGCCCCCCTTGCCGTCGGGAATAATCTCCATCCGGCCCTCAATAGTGGAGTTGTCGCCAATAAAGATGCGACTTGACTGCCGTTTCAGATCCAAAAAGAAGTCACGGGACGGAGTCATGTGCCTGGAAGCACCACTGTCAAGAATCCATTCCCGAGTATCCTTCGCGGGGCGGTGAAGCCAATTGCCTCCTCGCTCGAAGACGATGAAGCATCGGAGTCCATTATCTCCAAGTGCACAAATGCAGGAGTCTTTGCAGCTGAGGCTAATGAATCAGCACAATTCCCAGTCCGCTTAGGACACTTCCTCCAATAGTGGCCTTTCTCGCCACAATCATTGCAGAATCGTTCGGCCTTCAGCTTCTCTCGTTCTGAGTTGGGCTTCTTCTCAGAAGCCTTCTCCGGTGAAGCCTTTCCTTTGCTCTTGTTGTTATTCCGGCCTTTCGACTAGTGGCCCGTTAAGGCCTCCGAACCTCCGCTCTGAGGAGGGTTCGTGAAACGTTTCTCCTGGTCCAAGACCATTGGCACAAGCTCCTCCCAGGTAATGGTGCTGAGCCTGCCACTCGTAATCAAAGAGGAGTAGAAAGCAGAATACTGAGCAGGCAAATGGGACAGCAAAGTAATGGCCATGTCTTCAGATGATATCTCCTTCCCAGCCTGGAGGACTTCCTGCCGAAGGGCCTGCAGCTTGTTAATGTGCTCCCGCATCGTCTCGATGACTTTGCAGGGTTCATAACCCGTATCTGCACTTCCAAGGAGATCCTCTTCATGGGTGATACCTTGTTATAAAGAGAAGCCAAGTGCTGCCATATGCCTCTCGCCAGCGTCATGTGCTTTACGTGATTGATTACTTGTGGTGTGCAATTGAGGAAAATAAATGACCGGACCCTGGCGTTGACACGATCCCACATCTATGCCTGTGCCTCTCTGTCCTTCTTCATCGACAGTAACTCCCCTTCCTCTGCTTCTGGCCGTGGAGCCCCGATAACGATGAAATCAGCAAGGTCATATGACTCCAGCACAGACTCCATCATCACCTTCCAGATGCCGTAATTGTTCCCGTCCAACTGACGGTCCACTCGAAACGTGGGGAGAGTCGGGATCTTCACATGCTTCTTAGCCATCTCTAACAAATCTGCCATCGCGGGGATGTAACTGAAAAAGGGTGAGTGGGTGGGGATAAAAAACTCTAAACCTACAAGTGGCTGTCCACCACTTTAGCCCGCCTTCCTCTTGCAACTTCTCTTCCCGAATAGTCCAAATAGTCCACCAATCAGCAACGTAACTATCCCCCTCTTGCTCAGAAAAACTCCCAAGATCTGTCAAGAGCCTAGGGCTCTAATACCATGTCAAAATATGCAGCGGAAATGATAACCAAACTTGAGACCACAAGAGCAAGTAGAGTGCAGAAAATAGACAGCACAAGAGAAAGAGAGAGATAGGCGTATAACTCTTCTCTATACACAAGATCCCGAGAAATAACTGAATGAGTACAATGTGGGACAATGGGGCCTATTTATATGGCCCCATCATGCAGTCGGCCAGCACTAGTGGCCCTCACGACTGGGCACATCCAGTCGGCCAGCAGAGAAAAATACCACAACCCCTCCTGATGAAGTCGGCCAGCTCCTGGTACGCATGAGTGCAGTCGGCCAGCATCAGAGGCTCCTGCCAGCCTGTGGCAACCACCCACATCATGGAAAAAAATGGAAAAAAAATACGAGGAGTGAGGAAAAATGATAAAACACCTATACAGGGCGGACACGCCCACAACAGAGGCCCTGGTGTCTGATAAAGACAGGAGATGACTTCTAACACCACCCACAACAAAGGCCCTGGTGTCAACATAAAGACAAGGATGACTTCTAACAAGGTTTCCATGTCTACTAATCTTTTTCTTTTTACATTGCAGACTTCCGCATTGCTTACTGTCTCCTTACTGTGAGAAATTGCTACGGTTTTCATGATTGCAAACATAGGGTTTCCAATGCCGCTTAATTCGGAAAAATGTTAGGCATAGGGTTTCCATGTTGCTTAATTTGGCAAAATGTGAGGGTAAGGGTTTTGCATGTTGCGTAACTGGCAAAATATAAGCGTTTCCATGATTGCAGGCTGTTAGGGTTTTCCATGCCGCTTTACTTAGCAAAAGTTTAGGGTTTGCAAGGTTGCAGACTGCTAGGGTTTTCCAACCATTTCATTTGGTGACTTTTTTAGGGTTTCCATGTCACATATTCGTGCAAAATGCTACGTCTTTTCATGGCGCATAATACGGGAAAAATTCGAGGTCTCTAGGTTTGCATGACGCATGGATAGAAGGTTTCCATGACCAAGTTCGTCATGAAACTCTACCGAACGTGTGTGTAAAAATTGAGAAGCAGAAAAACGAAACAGATGAACTGACCTTTGAAAGCGCGGTACAGCTCGGCGCAATCCTGCACAGGATTGGGCAAGATGGAAGGGGTGGTGATTGTCGACATGTAAAACGCGCAAGTTCTGGAATCTGGGGGTGTGGGAGAGAGAGAGAGAGAGAGAGAGAGAGAGGTATTAACGTCGGGTTGGGAGAGAGGGATTGGGGGCGCTTTCAGCTAAAAGTGTATAGTGGTGATGTAATGGGCCTAAAGCCCCCGGCGTGTTCCGACGCGCTAAACCGTCAAGATCCACGCGCACAGTTAACTTTTTCCGAAGCTTGTACTTTGCACATGTACTTAATGGACCCCTCCAACTTGGTTTTGATACCAGCAACAATCGGTGAAGCGGGTGTGTTTGGGGTAAGGTTTGATCGAGTCTTACTTCCAGCTCTCATTTGTAAAGGACACTGCTTGGTACAAATAAAAACCTTGTCTTACAATAAAAACTTGGTTTTGATGACTTCTCTGTTTTTTTTAATACTAAACTATGCAAAAAGCGCAGCGCCCAAGATATCTCCCCCACCCAAGCTCATTCTCCCTCGTCTCATAAAAAGCATGGGTTTCTCCGATGCTGTGTTTATTGCCCCATGGATGGGCCAACCTTCAGCGGGTTGCTTGCCCTTCTCTCCCTCTTTCCTTTTGGCTCTTTTTTATTTCCCCCCCTCTAAAACAAAACAAAAAAACATTTCGTTTAAACCAATTCTACTCTCTCTCTCTCTCTCTCTCTCTCCCCTCTTTTTCTCTCTCATCCTTCTCCTCTGTTTTTCCCCCCTTAAAGAAAGGCTCATTAATGAAACAAAATACGTTTCAAAAAATCTCTCTCAGGTCCTCTCTATCTCTCCCTCTTAACTCTCTTTCTACCTCTCTCTCTCTCTCTAATTCTCTCTTTCTAACTCTCTTTAAGTCTCTCTTTTGAACTCTTTATAACTCTCTCTCTATGTCATTCTCACTCACTCACTTACTCTCTCTCTCTCTCTCTCTCTCTCTCTCTCTCTCTCTCTCTCTCTCTCTCTCTCTCTCTCTCTCTCTCTCTCTAATTCTCTCTTTCTAACTAACTCTCTCACTCTCTCTACCTCACTCTCATGCACGCTCTCTCTCTCTCTCTCTCTCTCTCTCTCTCTCTCTCTCTCTCTCTCTCTCTCTCTCTCTCTCTCTCTTTCTTTAACTCTCTCAATCTCTCTAACTCTCTCTATTTCTTTCAAACTGGCCAACTCTCGCTTGAACACACACACACACTCTCTCTCTCTCTCTCTCTCTATGTCGGGTCAAGACCCAACACTTACGTGGTTCCAGACCACCTAGTCGGTTCCTGAAGAGCAGCGATTAATTCAGTCGTGCCTCATGCAACAAGCCAACATCGAGTGTTGAGCTACTAGTCTGCCATGCTTAGGGGAGTTAGTTGTGACTGCACACATGTTAGTTCCTAGATCCTTCATGATTTTGGATAGGAGTTAATGTCCATACATGCATGCAATTGACACATAATAGACAGAGCTATGCAGTACAAGATAGAGACTAACCTACAAGACGTTCTTGAACATTAGCTTCATCACTTAAGCATACAATACACCAGCCTTGACTCAACTCCTGAGCTCAACTATCCTTTCCTCTATCCGTCTATCTCTCTCTATGGGAATAATCCCCTTCACTTCTTTACATCAACCCGGGTACTACCCGTTTGCAAGAAGCAGTTTTACAAGTTGTTACAAAACAAGAAAGCTTAACCCATAAAGTTTGTTACAAAACGGGACAATCTAGGCGGTGGCCAAACGGGCTGGTTGGCCGCCAACACCACCTGGCGATCACGGTGGACGTTGCGTTAACATAAGCCCACTATTCCTGATGTTGCTCTGAAAATTTTCAAAAAAACACTAGATCTGGATTGTTTCCGACTTCGGACCATGTTGTCCAGACATTTACGGCATGTTCCACCCTCCTCCTTCTTGTTCGGCCTATGTAGTGGTGCCCCCTGAAACGAACTGTATTGTCCGATCCTTGCTATATCTGTTTCCTTGCTACTCACCCAGGCATGGTTGAGCCCTATTCTTTCATCGACTCTTTTGAACTGCACATCAATGGGCCATACATCTGGATACTTGATTTTGCTTCTCTTCATTGCATCAACTGCCATGTCTCGGCTATGAAGGCATGAGGCTTTGTTTGTTCTGGATAGATAGCATCGTCTTCGAAAATGGTCTACTTTGGTCCTCTTGGCCCTCTTGGTGTACCTTGGCTCCACTTCCACCCATAGGGTGGCCTTCCAAACTGATTTGATCTTGAAGTCCCCTTTGATTTGTCTACTACTAGTTCACTTCGTTTTGGTGAGGGGCTCTGGCAGCGTCGCTCTTTGAATGAGCCATTGCCTCCTCACCCAGATCCGCGATTCATAACATCCCGCTACTTCCCTACACGACTCTGGATTCGGGGCAAGGGCTTCGGCCTTTTCTTACTATTGCTATAGGGCTTTGGCCTTGTCCTGCCACTTTAGGCTCTTCCAACTTGTTCATAAATTTGGCTATATCATCCCAGTTGGAAGGCCCCATGGCACCCGCCTGCTGTGTAGAGTTTATCAATTGCTGCATGCATTTGAGAGCCATCTCTTTCCAGGCACTAAGGCACTTCTGGCCTAACTCCTCCTGGAGCTTGTGTTGTACCTCTTCCCTAGCCTTCTTCTCTCTTTTGGCCCAGTCTTGGAAGTCCTGAACCATCTTTTCTTTGGATTTTAGTTCCTCGGCATGGGCCTTTTTATGGCATCCATTTGCTAGGCTTTTTTCCTGATGTCTGCATTTGCCATTGTTAATGCCACATTTAGCTCATTAATACCTAGCTTTCCTCCTTTGCCTCTAGTCACCCTTGTGGGTGTGGCTGCCTCTACCTCTTTCTTCAAGGATTTTATGGTTTGGCCTCCTGCTTTTGCTATTCCTTATATTCTTCGCATGTTCCTTTAGTTCATTTGCTAGGATAAGGTCCAGTGTAGAGCCAGTCCACAACACGATCTCCTTTCCTTTTCCATCTGTTTCAATTTGCAGGATTCTTTCCCTCTCCTTTCAGGATGGCGAATCTCCTTTTCCATGTCTCTACTTCCTGACACATCTATTCATTCTCCTTGTACAGTTCTTCATTCTTGCTGCGCCACCTCTGCTCTGATGCTGCCAGCTTCTTTTTCCACTCCACTGGCTGGTGCCTCTGATGCCTTTGTTGGTTCCTTGCTTGAGGATGGAGCCGGATCCGGATGTCCAAATCCTCCATCCGGATTTCTGTCTCCTGGACCGGTGGGGAGTTATCTGTTTTTGCAGGAAGGTGTGGGTGTTTCCATTACTGATTTCAGCTTTTCCAAATAAGCCCCCCACACCTTCTTAAGGTCTTCCAGTGCATGACTCTCCCAGTGCTCCATCTTCTCTGCGTCCAGCTCATAAATTTTTGGCTACTCCCCGACATCCCCAGTGCTGCTAGTTGTGCCTCTGCTTTCACCAATTCTACTTTATCTTTTTCGGCCATGTTTTGGACATCCCTTATGATCTTCAGGTCCTCCTCCTGGATCGGGGTGACTTGTGCTTCCATTCTTGCTTGCCCTTCTATGGCCTTGTTTAGATCATCCTACATTTGCAAGGCTTACTGATCCTTTATGGCCATGTGTTTCCTCATCTCTTCCATTTCCGACTTCAACCCTTTGTTAGCCTATTTTCTAAGTCATCCACTTGGCCAGCTTATGCCCTCCTTATGTGTAGCTCTTCTTGCATTGGTTCCTATTGGCTCATTAGGTCTTGCAAGGCTTTTATGCTCTCAGCGCATACGGAATCCTTCTCCTCCATGATGAATTGCAGTTTTGTCATCTCTTTGAGTCCATTGCACCTTTGCAGATAGTTCAATGATCCATGAACCCAATCTATCTCAATTGTTTCTGGAAAGCTAGACTGGCTCGGCACCATTAGGGCTGATATGGGCACCAAGAATTCTGGCTGTGGAGGTTGCATCTCCAATTGTAGAGTTGCAGTGGAAGTTGCATCCCATTGCTGCTTTATTTGGGATAGCAACATAAATCTGCCCAGCTTCGCCAAATCTTCCTTCATTTGCACCTTCGCTCCTCTACTCTGGAACCCTCCTTAGAGAGTTTTCCTTTCTTGGTGTTGACCTTCTTCTCCCCGAATTCAAATAGCCTCTTCTTGCCTTGTCTTGAGGTGGCCATTTCTTGATACCTTCCGGAGGGCTTTGAGCTTTTAGATTTCCCTGGGGCATTTTCCTTTGAGCTCTCCTCCTTTTCCTTCTCTGCTCCTGGTTGATCATTTCCTTTAAACAACGCGTTGAGGTATGGCCCGATTTTGTTTTTGTGTTGGTCTTGGTGAGCTTCCTGATCTACTCCTTGAGGTTGTGGTAGAGCACTTCTACTCATGCCACCCTTGTGCCCGCTTCTGCAGCCTTCACCATGCCATATGTCTTTCTAGACATGCAGTAGGGTTTGTGGGTGAGGTTTACCATCTACAAACCTCATATGTTTCTACCTGTCCTCATCAAGAGTACCAGTTATGTTGTACTCTTTAGCCTTTCCCTCTAGCGGGCCAAATTCTTCCTTGAGATCATCATCCTCTGTTGGTTTGATTTTAGTAGATTTGCCTTCTACCGACAGGCGGAACACCTCTACCACATACAAGGGTTGAACTCCTCTTCTCTCGTGAGGGAAAAGTGATGATGTTGGAGCTCTAGAGCTGCTCTAGATGTTCTCTTGCTTTGAAGTTATGTTGGAGCTCCTCCCATGACAACTCTACAAATTGCTTAAGGCCCAGCCACTTTGCATGTTTATCTACTTCCTTATATAGAGTGGACGACATGTATTTGAATTCCACCATCCTATCACGAGAGGATAGCTAGGGTTGAGTGAAAGAAGGAAAGGATCACAGCAAAGCTTAGCAAAGAGAGGGTAGGAAGCACATTGATGTAGAAAGATTTTGCACAATAGAAACATGAAAATTAGGTGTTCGATTGAGAAAGCATAACACCTTCTAGCATTGTCGTGCGCATGCCTCCCCTTGGTACGGCCATAATTGCCCGATATTTTCATGATTTTCCATAATTGCCTGATATTTCCATGATTTTCCATAATTTTGTTTATGAGTGCCTATTGCACGAGCCACGAGGTCATTTATGGCCGAGTTGTGGTGGGGTGAAGTCGATGTGATGCCTTTCCCTTTCCCTTTCCATCCATGCATCCTTTTACAGGGTGGCAACATCAATTTTCCCGCCACCTCCATGAAGTTTCCAGTTGACTCTTGTACATACTGCAATCATATTTACACTGACAATTTCTATTCCTAGATTTTGTTCTTTTCCCTTTTTGCTCTTTCCAGAATCCTGCACCAATTACCATTCCTGATCTTGGTTGGATTCGGATTCAGTTCTTTTACGTAGACTAGCTCCAAATTCTTTTCCACTTCCTTCTCCAAGATGATTTTACTACTTTGGGTTGTTGTAGGCCCCAGTTGGCACTCTTGCATCCCTTCTTGAGTCATCTTCACACTGCCTAGCGGTTCTTTGCCTCTTGTAATGTTTTGTCTCTTCCTACCTAGGCTTGTACTATTAGTATTAGTGTCAACATGCTCATTTTGAAGTGGGCTTTCCTGCATCATCTGCACCGTTCCTTGCGCACTCTCTACACAAGTTTAATGACTATTTTTTGAATCCCTTGCTGCCCTTCTCACTATTCTAGTGAAAGATCCCTGTCCCCTCCACGCAATGAATTCGGGGGTGCTAGTAGCAGTGGAAGTAGCACTTCTTGCGCAAGGCAGAGCCTGTCACTCAGGGCCTCGCCCACGGATATCCGAACAAGAGACTAATCCCTCGGTTCTTCCAAATCCGAACCCGGAAAAACTTCCCTCGCCCAGAAAGCACGGGCGATTCCTCCAGGATATTTTTATTCTAACGTAGTCAAGAGCCTTAACTAACCAAACTGATCTGACCGAACCCGTAAGTCACATGGTCAGATCAAGGAAAAGACTTGCACTTGGATCATAGAGACCAATGCTTTTTTCCTCATCGCCGAGAGGCACATCCGTTGATTCTTTTCCATAGAACAAAGACTATCCGGGATTTACTTCATCTATCGTACCATAACAGAATTGAGTCTCATTTTAGGGATCCATTAGTCCCCAGCCTAACCCCATCCAGTCCCATGGGTTAGCCAACCGCCAACCACTGTAGTGATAAGATCCATTTAGGAATTTGGTTATGTTTTGTCCCGGGTAGTACTAGGGAAAAGAGTTCCCAGGCCCCCTAGCCGGCGTTTCAAGCAAACTTCAAGATAGTCACACCACTTACACACCCAATATGAAATTGCCTTTTCTTAGACTCAACTATTTCCAAAATAGCGTTGCAATAAAACCACAGTGTTTCCATCACAATCCTCAGTATTCCAATTCCATATCCAATTTCCAATCATCTCTTCATCGGTGTACCTATGGCATCATTGGCGACAAGAACGCTCACCACATGTTCGCTCAGGGGCCTTTTCAATAGTTCCTAGCTCATAGTACCCGAAAATATATTCACTTATAAAAATCCAGATGGACTCTCTGTTGAAGATCAGCAAGATCAACCAATAGATCCATATAAAAGAGCCATGGACTCATCCGTTGAGGACTAGCAAGGTCAATCAACCAAATCCATGCCCCAATTCAGAAAACAGCTCTAACACCTTGTTCCATTTTTCTTTCTCGACGCATGCGTGGGTATCTTCGGTGACCCAGAGCCCGAGCACCATATAGTCAGCACCCTCTAGGATCCTTCGCAGGTCACCTAGCGCTTCACTCATAGGCCGCTTCCTTGGTCCCTCATCCACCGTACTGGTGGAATCTCACCATTTAAATCAAATCGAGGTTGGTCAAGACCTCGATCGACCTTGCTAGATGTCCTCCATTGACTCTCCGCCAGCTGTTGCAACTTTATCACTTAGGTCTCCACGACCTCATTCACAAGATGGTCAAAATGCTTCCCCAACATTCTTGACATCAAACAGTCATTTAAAAACAAGTCATAAATACAGTTTCTAACGAACTCTCATCTTTTCACATCGTTCCACATCATTTCCCGTTATTCCATATTCTTCTAAATCAATTCAATTTACTTAATCCACATCCAAGCATATCTCATCCATTCTCATCTACCCATATCCCATCTCATCATTTTCCGTTATTCCACATTCTTCTAAATCAATTCAATTTACTTAATCCACATCCAAACATATCTCATCCATTCTCATCTACCCATATCCCATCTCATCACATCACATTCATTCACATTTCATCCATTCATATCTACCCCGATCCACATCACATCCCATCACATCACATCCGTTTCACATCACATCTCATTCATTCACATCTATCCCGATTCACATCACATCACATCTCATCCATTCACATCTATCCCAATTCACATCACGTCACATCTCATCCATTCACATCATATCTCATCTATTCACATCTATCCCGATTCATATCACATCTCATTACATCCATTCTCATCACCTCATCTATTCACATCTATCCCGACTCACACCACATCTCATCACATCCATTCACATCACATCTCATCCATTCACATCTATCCCAATTCACATTACGTCACATCCATTCACATCACATCTCAACCATTCACATCTATCCCGATTCACATCACGTCACATCCATTCACATCACATCTCATCCATTCACATCTATCCCGATTCACATCACTTCACATCACATCCACATCACATCTCACCCATTCACATCTATCCTGATTCATATCACATCACATTACATCCATTCACATCTATCCCGATTCACATCACTCCACATCACATCTATCCTGATTCATATCACGTCACATCACATCCATTCACATCTCATCGTATCTATTCACATCCATCACATTCATTTCATTCCCATCCCATCACATACATTCTATCCACATTACATCACATCCATATCTCATCACATCCATACACATTCCATCTCATTCATCCACATCCATCTAGTCATCCACATGCACGTCTATCCACATCCATCCATACATTCACATTCACATCCACATATATTCACATCACATCACATTTCACATCCACATACATTCACATCCACATATATTCACATCACATCACATTTCATCCACATCTCATCGCATTCACATCCACATCCCTTTACATCACATCACATCTCATCTACATCCACATCCACATCCATTTACATCACATCACATCCTTTCACATCCACATCCATTTACATCACATCACATCCTTTCACATCCACATCTATTTACATCACATCACATCCTTTCACATCCACATCCACATTCATTTACATCACATCACATTCTTTCACATCCACATCCACATCTATTTAAATCACATCACATCCTTTCACATCCATATCCACATTCATTTACATCACATCACATCCTTTCACATATCCTCACATCTAATTCTCATCTCTTCATTCACATCCACATCCATTTATATCACGTCGTTTCACATATCTTCACATCTCATTCTCATCTCATTCACATCCACATCCATTTATATCACGTCCTTTCACATATCCTCACATCTCATTCTCATCTCTTCAATCACATCCACATCCACTTATATCTCATCCTTTCACATATCCTCACATCTCATTCATTTTTAGTAGCTTTTTCTACTTTGATACCGATGATGGGACTTTTTCTAAATTTCTGCCAATTGCTTGGCCTAGGTAAAGGTACTTTTTCTCGATGGATATTTTCATATTCTTTCATAAATTTCTCAAGTGAATATATTCAATATTCTACTTTTGAGTAAAAGAATTCATGGGATTTATAAAAATCAATTCCACCCATATTTTTCAATAATGCTCATAAATTCCACCTTTGATAAATATTCATAAATTGAGTTATACTAAAAATTTCTCTTTTTTCATTTAATTTCTTGGATCTCAAATATCATGGGAATTCCTCTTTTTGCATTTAATTAATTGCATTGCAAATGTCATGGAAATTCCTCTTTTATCATAAAATACATTTATCTAAAATTTCTCTTTAAATTTAAATAAAATATCCATTAATTCCAATATGCTAAGAATTCCACTTTTTCCATTTAAATAATTGAATTCCAAATGTCATGGGAATCCCTCTTTTATCATTTAAATAAAATTATCATAATTTTCTCTTTTCTTAATTATTTAATTAAGCATAAACCTTAAAAATTAGTTTTCCATTGAATGTGATGAAAATCATTCTTTTAGCCTAGGATATTCAATCCTAGAATATGGTAGGAAGTCCTCTTTTCACGTTATGCATAAGGGATTTAAATCATAATATTATCATAATTTTAGAAGCATAAAAATATAAAAGTCATTTTCTTAACCTCTAGCTTTACAAGCCTAGTGTTTGATTTGTGAATTGAGAATTTATCAATGAAAAGCATCATTTGAATAGAGAATTGGTCATAGGAATGACCATTCTTTTGGGGAGAGAGAGATAAATATAAAAGCATCCTAAATTAACCATAAATGTAAACTTTTCTTAATTATTCATTACAACTCTTAAGAAAAGCTTGATTTGCATTATAACCACTTAATTAAAAACTTCTCAAGCTTGAGAGGGGTTCAGAAGTGAAAAACATTGAGAATAGTAGAGAAAAACTATGAAAATTACACCTTATCTCTTGATTTTGCTTGCTTCTCTATCTTAGAAGAAGCCCCCAACCAATCAATTGGTTAGTGTGTTGAGAGGAAAGCTCCAAGGATGGTTGAAGAGAGAGAGAGGCTCCACTCTCTCCAAAAGTAGATGATTTTTAGGGAGTGATAGAAAATATGAGTATTTTAATATAATGCTAGCATGGTATAGCTCAAAGATCAAAATACAAAAGAATGAGGGTCTATTTATAGGTGAGAGAGGCCACTAACTGAGTCCAACTAAGTTCTAGAATTTTCTAGCTTCAGTTTGGCTGAATTTGGATAAGATTTGGATCAGTTTAGCTCCCTTTTTTATTTGGTTTGATCCAGGAGAGAGGAGAGATAAAAATATCTTAATATTTTAGAATTAAAAACTCATTCACATGTGTGAAATAGGCGCATCCTTGAAGTCTCCCCCCTCCTTACCAAGGTGTCAAAAATGTATCATTATACCAAAATATCTCATTTTTTTAGTAATATCTCATAGTTTTTGACTAATAAACCTTGTACTCAGTCAACTCTTCATCTTATGTGAGAATTTACTCATTTTTAGGTATTTTCTTTTATTCTTTGGATTTATCTCATCCCTGTTAAATTTGATAACTAAGCTATGAAGAGTGATTAAAACATCCTCAAGGTGGATCAAAGATTGTACAAGACATCATGAATATGAGAGACAAAAATCTGGTATATGCAGAAAATTGATATGAGATTAACACAATAAGACTCTAATTGTGATTAGACATGAACCAAACTTACATAATCACTTGATCACGACTTGTACCTTATTTAGAGACTCCTCTACCCTATTTTTAGTTGCATGAGTTGCATGAACAACATGCACCAACCATTTG
The DNA here is from genome assembly GCF_041138505.1 of Cibotium barometz. Taxonomy (NCBI): domain Eukaryota; kingdom Viridiplantae; phylum Streptophyta; class Polypodiopsida; order Cyatheales; family Cibotiaceae; genus Cibotium; species Cibotium barometz. Next base: position 5,794,379 of record NC_141101.1, on the reverse strand, counting down.
TAGGCTTTACACACTAACCAACTGACCATTAGCCTATCAACCACATTTTAATTGGACTAAGGAGTTGGGATTACATTTATCCAACAATCCCCCCTTAAGACCAACTTCTTACAAAACATGAATCAAGTCTAACGAACCATCTTGACACAATGAGTAAGAGTCCCCCCTGAACAACAACATAGGGTAGTGTACTCTCCTCTACAACTCGTCAAGTTGGAACAACATAAGTCTTGACTCAACCACATACATGACATAATTTAAAAAGCATATTCCTCATCTACATCTTTTATACTGAGACTAGAACAAAGATTTGTTTCTTCTTGTTGGTTGACTTCTTCAACCACATGTGCCTTTGCTTGCTTTTGATCTTTTTGGTAGCACTTTGAGGATGGATGATTCGTCTTTCCACAATACTCACAAGGATGTTTGGAGAAACAATCCTTAGTAAGATGATTTGTACGACCACAAATAGTACACTTCTTCTTTGCCGATGTCGTAGTAACAGTATATGCATAAGGATCTATCACATCCTTTGTAATCTTCTTGTCTTCTTCCTGCAAAGAATTTATGATACTTTCCAAAGAAGGGACTGGCTCCTTCTCTTTAAGTACCGTCACAATTTGTCTAAAGCTTGAAGGTAAGCTTTTGAGCAGGATAGCAATAGCATCTTCTTCAGGAACAGGAGATTTAACATAAACCAACTATGTCATTAAGCTCTTCAACCTGTTAATCAAAGCTGCTAAAATTTCATTACTCTCCATGGTTAGATCAAAGAGTTGCATCTTCAAACTGATCTTGGAATGCTTTGCCTTTGCACCAAAAGTACGTTCTAATAATTCCCAAGCTTCCATAGCTGACTCAACATCATCAATATAATGAATACAATCATCTTCTAAAGCAGTAATGATAATACCAAGTGCTTGCTCATCTTTTGCTTGAAGTGCAGCCGTTGTAGCTCTTGTAACTGCAGTAGAAATACCAGCTTCATCTTCCGGAAGAGGCTTGACCGTACTCCACAGATTTTTCTTCATGAGGTAGCCCTTCACCTTGATTTGCCAGGTATGAAACCCGGTTCCGTTGAATTTGTCGGGGAACTTTGAACCCATGATGAAGAAATATGATCCTTGATGTTGAAAAATGGCTCACATAGATGATTTAGACCCAAATAATAAAAATATCTTCAATAAAGATCAAAATAATCATCACCATATTGAGGGAGCAAAAAAAACAGAAAATAGGCGTCTGCAAAAATAGCCCGTACAGCAGCATGCGTGGACGAAATTCTTCAAGATTTCGTATGCTGAACTCTCATATGATGGACTAACACCACCTAAAAGGAATTAGGTCAATTCCTCAAGACACGCCCGATTTTGCCCGATTAGCAGGTCGCCTATAGATTTCATAGCGATGACAAATTCGTATAGAAGAGAGCGATTCCGGCTGTGAGTTGCGTTTTGGTGAGAGCGTGGGAGCTAGGCAACATGGCTATATGATTGGATTGAAGTATGATGGCTTAGAATGATTGCATGAAGCCAATCTTTGGCATGCTGTCCAAACAAAGAAAAACTGGCTATGGTGATTAAGAAAGTAATTAGGGTTTTTTCTAATAAACTGAATCTAATTGAGTCAAGCTCTTATACCAAATACACTAGGAGGATTTTTATATCCAAAAATATCTCAATTTTAGATAACCTCTCTCTAGACATTTTCTCTCTCCAGGCCAAAACAGGGTAAAACAGAATCCTTCTTCTATTTCAGAGAGGAGAACAATTACAAGAACAGAAGGGGAGATTCTTACACCTTTACACCTCAAAAGCTGGAGGGAGGAATCTTACATCCTATCCCACTTAAAAAATGCGAGATGTCCTCATCTCGCAGCTGGAGGACAATCTTTCTCTTAAGATCCAACTAATTATGGGGGTCCTTATAGTCTGGTCAACCCAATAGAATTCTGGGATAAAGATCCCTTCTACAAGAAGAACATATAGAACTCATTATCATATAACAATTCATTCAGAACAATTCATTCAGAACATATCATTCATCTCCTTAACACAATAATGGTCCATCAGATCGAAACTCCATCTGAACATTCCTCCACGGGAATTTCAGTTATGCAGGTTTTCAATTTGTCATCCCTTAATTAAATCCACTGGGTCAAGGGTTAACAGCAACAATTTGTCAGCACAATCCACTAATCTCGTAGTGATTTGCTAAAGTCATTATCGCCATTCTAGTTATTAACATCATTACTGGGATTCGTCCCATTCATCCTCATTGTGGTTTTGTTCAACTTATCTTCTTTCAACTTATCTTCTTTCAACTAGAATTCGGGAATCATAATCTTTCAAGCAAAATCCAAATCGACTCATCAATTCTCAACCAGAATTCTAAAATCATATCAACCAGCATTCAAATTCATCATCATCTGGATAGCATGCTTATAATTTCAAGGTCTTAGATTTACTCATATCAACCAGCATTCAAATTCATCATCATCATATCAACCAGCATTCAAATTCATCATCACCTGGATAGCATGCTTATAATTTCAAGGTCTTAGATTTACTCGTATATACTGCCAGTAAAGAGCTGCAGCTATACCCTCAGTATATATGGGTAGTCACGGTCCTTGGAATTATAAGGTAAATACCATCATGTCTAGGCCTCAAGCAAGTCAGGGATTCCATACAATTATGGTACTTCCATCTGAAGATCCAATTACCTATTTATGAATCTTCATTCTGAATATCAAGTTGTATGAATTTCATCACACAATTATAATCTTTTACTGGTACATAAATTTTTTTGACATTTCTTACTTCTCGGTTGATCCACTGTAGCTAATTCGCTCTGATACCAGCTCAAAGATCCCTGCCCCCTTCGTGCAACGAATTCGGGGGTGCTAGCAGCGGAAGTAGCACTTCTTGCGTGGGGCAGAGCCTCTCACTTGGGGCCTCGCCCACCACACCACGGATATCCGGACAAGAGACTAATCCCTCGATTCTTCCAAATCTAAACCCGGACAAACTTCCCTCGCCCCGAAAGCACGGGCGATTTCTCCAGGATATTTTTATTCTAACTCATGATTCTTAATAGGAGTTAACATCTAGAAGGCATGCAATTGACACGAAATAGACAAAGCTATGTAGTGCAGAATTGAGACAAGATACTAACCCACAAGACATTCTTAACCATTAGCTTAATCTCTGAAGCATAAAATACGCCAACCTTGACTCAGATCCTTAACTCCTAAACTTAATTATCCTTTCCTCTATCTATCTATCTCTCTCTATGGGAATAATACCCTTCACTTCTTTACATCAACTCAGGTACTACCCGTTTGCAAGAAGCCGTTACAAGTTGTTATTACAAAACAAGAAAGCTTAACCCCTAATAGTTTGTTATAGAATGGGACAATTTGGGCGATGAGTCAAATGGGCTGGTTGGCCCCGCGCCAACACTTTAACACTCACTCTCTCTCTCTCTCTCTAACTCTCCAACTCTCTCTATTTCTCTAAAATTGGCCAACTCTCTCTCTAGCAAACTCTCTTTCTTTCTCTCAAATTAGCCAACTCTTTCTCTAGCACAATGTCTCTCTCTCTCTCTCTCTCTCTCTCTCTCTCTCTCTCTCTCTCTCTCTCTCTCTCTCTCTCTCTCTCTCTGCCTTTCTTTAACTCTCTCTCTAACTTTCTCACCTTGCCTTTCTTTAACTTACTCTCTCTCTCTCTCTCTCTCTCTCTCTCTCTCTCTCTCTCTCTCTCTCTCTCTCTCTCTCTCTCTCTCTCTCTCTCTTTCTTTAACTCTCTCTCTAACTTTCTCACCTTGCCTTTCTTTAACTTACTCTCTCTCTCTCTCTCTCTCTCTCTCTCTCTCTCTCTCTCTCTCTCTCTCTCTCTAATTCTCTCAATCTATCTTACTCTATTTAATTCTCTCATTTTCTCTCAAAGTGGCCAACTCTCTCTCTCTCTCTCTCTCTCTCTCTCTCTCTCTCTCTCTCTCTCTCTCTCTCTCTAATTCTCTCAATCTATCTTACTCTATTTAATTCTCTCATTTTCTCTCAAAGTGGCCAACTCTCTCTCTCTCTCTCTCTCTCTCTCTCTCTCTCTCTCTCTCTCTCTCTCTCTCTCTCTCTCACACACACACACACACACACTCTCTCTCTATAACTCTCTTGAATTGGCCAACTCTCTCTCTCTCTCTCTCTCTCTCTCTCTCTCTCTCTCTCTCTCTCTCTCTCTAACTTTATAGCTTTAGTTCTTTCTCTCTCTAACTCTCCCTCTCCCTCTCTATTGTTTTGGTCAAAACATTATTTTGATCAAAACAATTATTTAGATCAAAAGAACTTTTGATCGAATTAGTTTTTTGGATCGAAAATTTGTTTAGATCAAAATTTTAAAACTTTATATAAGATTGAAATGAGCAACCATATGTGTATGTTTTGATCGAGGGTTCTCTCAAGACATCAAATAAATCAAGGAGGATTGGTAAACAAATTTAATACTTCATTTGATTAAGCTTGCTTTTTCATTTGAAATATATACATTTACTTTTATAGTATTCTCAAAAAAATTCTTTATTTTAAATATGATATATTCTTTTTTTTAAACATTCTAGAAAGGTAAATAATTATTAAAAAATAATTTTTAAATACTCTATTCTTAGAGTTTACATTAAAA